>NW_006494612.1:19718635-19722330 GCF_000325575.1 Pteropus alecto | reverse complement strand
ATTATGTAGGAGGTGAATGAGGGAGACTATGTAAGGAATCTCTGCTAGGAAATAAAATGAATGGGCCCTTGGCAAGGGCATATATACTTCCACTTCTGTTTCTATTTCCACTCGAGACTAAGAAGCAGGGATTAAACAGCTCCACTCTAGTTATCTGTATTTATCAAATTTGCACAAATAGATCTGCATTTCCCTTTCAAGTTATCAAATCTTTGATTTGGTTATATTGAAAAATTTTTTCCTTCTGAAATCACTTCCTCTAGGAAAATGTCCTTAAATTAACTATTTTTTTCATTGATCACCGCAATTAGAAGGACTCTATCCTGTGCATCAATCTAATATAAAAACTAGTAATTGTGCAGATGTCTACAATGATATAGATGCAAAAGCCAACACTGTCTTTACTCTTAAGGAATTTGGCTGGTGGTAAGTGGGCCATAATTTAGCTAAAGACAATCCAGAAAACATGGTGATAAAGTATGCACTGGAAGGCACAGGGGAGAAAAGCCAGGAAGGGCTCTGGATTCCAGAGGCACTCAGGTAGCACCTGAGTCTTGTAGGGAGCGTGGAAGGTAGTCAGAGGATGGAGGAAGGGTGGAGCGGGGGGCGGGGGGGCACTCGTCATTGGCTGAGGGAAGCAATGTCACCGCAGCTGATGGATTTCAGACCGGCGAGGAGATGGCTTGACCGGCCACCGGTGAACTAGCTTTAAATTTGGAAGTCTTTTATTGGGGGCGAGCGGGCCAGAAGGAACTTTTCAGGCTGAAGAGATTGGATCCATGGGCTAAAGAGGCACCTGTTAAAGATGCGAGAAACACCTGACTCCCAGGTCACCCATGTTTTCTGTGTGGACTCTCACAGGCCCAGCTTTCAGGTTATAGCTCCATTTCAGCCCCAAAAGCTCTTAGATTCACCTTCCACAGACTTGGCAGAAATGACTGGCTAGAATTTTTCAAAATGAAATAATTTCATTATTTACAAACAATGAAGAGTCAATATTCCTGGCTTCAAGAGTAGCAGAGAGAATATGCTCTGGATTTGGCTCAACTTGGTAAAGAGCATCTTAGAGGACTGGAAAGAAGAAAAGGGGACACATACGCATGCATACACACACACACACACACACACACACACACACACCACTCCCACCACCAACACCACAAAAATTAAAATCATATTTAAAAGCCAATTTGCTTATGCATTGGACAGTCACATGACAGAAATTTAGTATGTGGCCAACCAAAATGCAAACCTGAGAAGCTCAAGAGTCAGAATTTAGGTCCATATCAAAATTCAAGAACTTCAGCTTTCCTGCGAGTGCCATTTACAGATTATCTAACAATCCTGCAATTCATTCTCACAGAAGCCTTTATGGAGCACTTGCCATTTACCAAGCCCCAAGAAAAGATTTTGCTTTATAATTATGAATAAGTAACATTATCTGCTTTCACTCAGCCTGCCTTCTGAAATATTTAAGTTTCAAAATGCATGTTATAATATAGACTAACGTTTAAATTTCAAAAATTTCACAATTTATAAATTACTTGTTTTACTTAAGAAATTCATTATGTATAGCTAGATTTCGCTCATGTAGAGATCAATTAATTCGTGACACATTGCCTAGACTTTCAAATATAGGCAATTCCATACCTAATCCTTGAGCTATAGTGATTTGCTAGGATTAAAAGCCTTTCAGCGCCTACACCACTTACTTGACTCAGAGGCAATTTAGTTGTGCAAGGAGAGTTAAAGACTAAATACTACTATGAGCTTCCAAACATCTCTATAAACCTATCAATCAAAAATACTTGCTCAGTGCAGTGTGCCTTTTTCCTTCCTGTTTCTTTTCTTTTCGCAGGGGGAGATGGGGACGAGGTCATCTCCATGTTTACGAAATCACCTCTGCTAAATCTCGCACTCTGCCCACGTCTCCTTTCTCCCTTTCTTAAATTAGGAAGAGGAGGCACCTTTCCGGGTTGAAGGGCCCTAGTGGAGCCCCGGGGAAGCCGAGCATGCTCAGTAGCTGGGGCCGCTTTCTGAGATCACAGCAAGCTTTGGCTTGCACTAGGCTTGGGGAAGCAGCGGGGCTTCTGCAGCAGCTGATGATCCTTGTTCCTGGAAAGCTGATATTCTTTGCCCAATAACCTGCGGCTTTAGCATCCTCAGCTGCAGCAGCACAGCGGTGAGCTCCTCGGGTGTCCGCCAGCCAGCCGAAGCCACTGCCTGCTCTGCGCTGCACTCATCCGCCTCTTGCCCACGCTTCAGCCCGGTGCATCTAGCGGCTCCTGGATGATTGAGCAGAAAGCAGAAATGATAGGCTTGTGGTTAACAGTGACAGACGAGTGAGAGCCACTTTTCTGAGCCAGAGAGAGGAGGTGTGTCACGGAAGAAAGTGCCTTGGGAAGTCTTGCAGCAGCTCAAATCGTTGCTTCTACACTTCTTGTCACGCTGGCATTCCCTGCTCTTGACCTGGGAAAGATGGTTACAGTAGTAACGAAGCTGGTGCACTGCTTTCACCTCAGGTAAGGAGAGCACTTTGCACGTTTTTCTCTTTTCAATACATTTATTAGCTCTGAAGTCCACAGTTGGGAAAGGTCATTTAACGATTAGCCTTGCTATCGCATTACAAGTTTGTTTTTAACGAAGTCTGAGGAAAAAGACTTTTTGTGTGATTTAAAAAAAAAAAAAAATCCTTTCCGGTTGAGGCTGAAAATAAGCATTAGCGTTCTTTCTTACCTGTTTTTTTTCTTGACCCTGTTTCTTGACCTGCTTGGTAAAACTTAGGTCTCTATTTGCAAAAGGAGGTTAAAAGTACTTTTTTTTTTTAAGGTTCTTGGCATATTCTCAGAAAAGGTACTTCATGACACATAGGCAAACAAATATCGTAATTGGTAGTCTTTTCAGGATGATTATGATTTCAGTTACAGCCAACAAAAATGGTAATATTAAAGTTCAATATCAACTTTGATCAGTATCGAAGTTAAGCTGACTAGAAGGAAAATATTCATATCACAGTTATCTGGTTATTTGTAAAAACAAAACAAGTATTCAGGGTTTACTCTTAAGAAATAAATAGGAGCCCACGAATTCACAGAGATATCAGTTCAAAAGTAAAAAAAAAAAAATATTAAAAATGTAGCATTGCTGTTGCAAAGTAACATTTTTGATGGAAACTGTGGAGTCGACATCTTCAGATGGTTTTTCATGTACAAGACAGACACACACACACACACACACACACACACAGAGAGCGTGTTTGTGTGTGTGAGAGAGAGAGAGAGAGAGAGAGAGAGAGACAGAGAGAGAGAGGAGGCGGCTTTTGGAATGTAAACCAGGAGAATTCAAATAAATGTATTTAACTCTGTGCTATCAAGGAAAAGCTATCCAAAATGTCACGTAATAATGGCTACAGTTTCAATTACTATTAATTTGGCTGGTTTTGAGAGGAAAGATCACTTTTCCAAGTGAGATTGAGTTAATAAGCAATAGTAGGTCTACAAGTATTGCCTAACATTGAGCAATTGTCATCAAATGGGGCACAAAAATGTTTTCTTTCTAATCTGATATTAGATTTACTTCTCACTTAATCTAAAAATAAACTTATTAGTAACAATTCATTTATTACAGTAACCATGTGCTATTTCTCTAAAACAGCAGAAAACTTTTTTCTTATCAAAACTAAAATAAAAAAATTA
>NW_006494612.1:19702292-19718592 GCF_000325575.1 Pteropus alecto | reverse complement strand
AGGGAAATATTTTATGTCAAATGGTAAATACTTGACTGAAAAAAGTTGGAATTTCTGGATTATTGCTTTTAAAGCCTTCTTTTAAACATAATTTAGTGTTTGTCGTACATTCTTTGTGGGCTCATTTAACTATGACCAAGTGAACAGCCTCTAGTAAGGATGAGAAATCAAGCTCCTGTGTAGGTAAAAATTTCTGGTTTTAGTTTATTTTTTAGGGACTAGAACCCAACTGCATTCACCAATAGGCTTCCACAGAAGGGAAGAAGTTCTTTAAAGCCTCATTACTAGCCTGGGAGCTAGGAGAAATCCATTCCTTCCTCCCTTTTCTGATGTAAATATCCCAACTCTATGCATTTACAGCACCCCAGATTCTGAGCTCTCAGCTGACCAGTGGCAAGACAAAAGCTGCCTGACTCCAGTAGTCTGGCCTCTGACCTTTACCTGTTCATACTAGTTGAGCACTCAGATCCCCAATCCAGGTATCCCTCAGTGCAATTAACATAAGCATCCTTTTCAGAAGCTCCCAATGCCCAAAATTTTATTGAGAAAAACTATCTTCCAAGGCCTGTCCCTGCTTGTTCTTGGTGGTATTCTCTTTCTGTGGAATAACTTCTGGGAGGTGCTTTCCCCAACTTAACCTACAGTGATTATTTCTATTCTAGTTAGACATAAAATTTATTCCAATGCTAAGAACTGTAATCAGCAATCACCCAGACTGGCGCCTTAACGATTAGGTAGAAGAAGAGAACAGGAAAAAGTTATTCCCACATTTGGATGTTGAAGAATCAGTAGACAGTTCTTTTTCTTCTTCTCCTTCTCTACCTCCTCATCCAAATATGAGACATGACAAGGATTGAAACCCTTTTCCAGTGCAAGGGTTTCCCTTATTAAGAGGTGAGAAAGGTGGTGGGGCCATCCCTTTCTCTATGTTCAACTGTCACTAACTCCTCTCAGTCCCAATACTCACCATTGGTGTCTCTTCCATTTCAGTTAGAAAATAAGTGAGATTTTACAAGCTCCCTTAGAGCGATTTTGTGAAGCAAACTCTTGAAATATAATGAATTTAGTTTTTCCTTTTAACAATCAAGTAGTCCTAGAACTTCAGTCCTAATACATGTTTTTCCTGTCTTTTTTTTTTTATTAAGAAGGAATTTATGTCTGCTTCTTTATTTCTACCACTGTTTTTGAGATAGACTCAGTTAGCATTTTGGATTAGATCACAGTTCGGCTGTTGTTTGTTCTTTCTCAAAACCCAAACCAGGACATGTCCTAAGTATTTTCCATAGAGGAGCCACATGTTCCGAAACATTTTAAAATTTTAATAATAATAAAATATAGAACTTTCTCAACTATCCCCTCATCAGATTTTTCCTAGCAGTCTAAAAAGAGCGAATCAACTATCTTTGTATAGAGTGAAAGGTGAAGTCCTTGTCTCTGATTGCTTTTGAATTTTCCATTACGTAAGATGACTTCTAGCTTTGGTTTTAGTAACTTAAGGAAAGAATAATTGTACCTGTACAGAACTGGAGAAGCTCCAATGTTAACTGGAGTCTGGGCAAGAAGCCAGAAATATCAAACTAAAGGTCGAAATATTCAAAATTCCAGGGATTCAGTGTCTTCTTCAAGGGCATAGTTAGCTTTTAGCCCAAACAGCAGCTTTCAGATTGTCAGTTCTAGGACTTCAACTTGAGAATAGATACATCCTAAGGTTTGAAGATAATGAGAATAAGCCTGGCATTGTTTCTCTGACATTGTTTTCTGTGGGCGTGGTGGGTGGGTGGGATAAAGGTAGGTCGTGATTGACTTCAAAGGTGCAAGTCCAATTAGAATCTAAATATCTGCATTTCTTGGAACAAATCAGTGTCTGTGTTCTACTCTCTCCTCCTGCATCTTTAAGTTTTTTGTGTTATTGTATTTGAATGTCTCGATCGTATCACTTTTAAGAAGTTGTAAGCCATTGCAGAGTCAACCTGATGAATCTCTTAGATACCTTCAGTTCCAAGAAGTCTCCCAGTAAAAAGTATACAAAAGAAGAACCTTAACTAAATCTCCATTTTCTACTTCAGTATGTCACACATACTTGGCAGTGGTGACATCATGGCATACTGAGAAAGAATATGCACACTCTTAAAATAAATCATAAAATAAACTTGAAGGCAATGTTCAGATAAAATCTTGCCATCTGGTAACTTCCTAACCCATACACACATCTTCCTTAGCAAATGTTTATTGAGCACCTATATAATGAGCTCTAGTGATATTTAAAGATAGATGTTTGAACAAGATGGATGAGGTTCCTGCTGTTAAGGGGCCGGTGTGACAATGTGGTGGGAGAGGGTGGTGGTTTGCTAGAGGAAGGAGACAATAAATAAGATAATATCAGGTCATTGTAAGTGCTACGAAGAACAGACAGAGAAATAATGTAGAGTGTGGCTTTTAATGGGGCATTCATCAAAGCCCTCTCTCAAGAAATGACATGTGATTTGGGAACAGAATGGAGTTGAAGTCTGATGACGTGTTCTTGGTTGCTTGGTTTGTTCTAGAGAGAGATGTAGCATGGCCAGGACAGAGAAAGGCATTAGGGATTGAGGATGGTTAGGACAAGGTGTGGTGGTGAAGAGCAGAAGATTTAGGGACCGATGTTGGCAGAGGGGGTGGGGGGGGTGAAGTTAGGAGATAAGATCAAAGGGCCAGGTCAATGGGTCTCCTAGAGATTGACTTTTTAAGTGGCTTGAACCCACTGGAGGACTTTACATTTCAAAGGAGCACTGTGGTTCCTAAATGGAGCATGCACCTGTAGGGCCAAGAGGGGAAGCTGGGAGATCAGGGACGATGCTACAGCAGTAAACAGAGAGAATTGTTAATTAAATTAAGGAGGTAGCAGTGGAGGTGAAGCCAGCGTGTGTAAACTTCAAGTAAATTATATTTTATTTTCAATTACAGAACTAATGTGTTTTTGTTGTAGAAAACCTATTAAACAAACAGAATGTCCCCAAAGGTACTAAATCATAATCCTACCACCCAAATTTAATCACTGTAATATTTTTGGTATCTCTCCTATAGAAAACTTAGAAAACACAGGGACCTATCTCCAAAAGAAATGAAATATTTTATAATCTTACCACTTAATTTTACATATGCTATTTTTGGTATCTGTGAACTCTTTTTGAATCCAATATATTTAGGAAACTGGTTTATTCTGCTTATTCTGATAGAACATCTTTTGGGGCTTGCATCAACTAAAAAATAGCTTGCTCTAAGTCTGGATGAAAAAAATAAGTTTATGTGCCATAGAGTCACTTTCTTCATTTATTCACTAAATATTTTACTGTAGCCAGATGCTGGGACTCTATAATCTGTGGTATATTCTCTCTTAATGAAGCATCCCATCCCATATCTCACTTCAGTAGCACTGTCTTCCTTGGAATTTGGAAGGCTGGATTTGACTTTCTGACCTGATCTGTAAATTATAGTGTTGACTGTCCCTACTTCTGCAAAGACTTGGGTACTAGAACTTTAATGCCGTTTTTGGAATCTTTTCACTAATGGTAGCCTTGTTAAGAGGCTGAACTTGGTAGGCCTCCCTGGCCCGTAGGAGACCAAGGAAATCTTTGGGGCTGGGAAAATCAAACATTTTTTTTTCTAGATTTTTGCTCATAGACCTTCACATTTCAGAAGCACTTAACGGTAAGGAAAGAACTGGGCTTCCCCAGGCAGAGATTCCTGAAATATGGAAGGGAGAAATCTTGCAGTGGTCTCCTATGGCTCTCCAAGAATGTGCCCATTTCACCTCTTGTTCTGGTTTCAAAATGCATTACATTTTACAGGTGTTTCATATCTTGGTTATTGTTAAAGATGTCAGTAGTTTGTTTGTATTGTGTTTTCAAGCTTTCAGAGTGGTTTCATACGTTATTCCAGTAAATAAACATTTGAGATTACATTTTATCTTTCCCCAAACATCTGAAATTCAACATATCTGCAACAGAATAGGATTTATCTTTGTATTTCAAGCTTGCTTATCCAGTTGTATTTCTTGACTCAGGTAAGACTCTTACCTGTTCTAAAGTCTCCTCAGTGAGAAAGGGGAGAATCTTCTTTGGCTCTTTCTTCCCCCATCTGACGGGAAAGAATATCTACGCACGTTCAGAAAATCCTCTCAAATCTTTTTCTCCCATCCATTCTACTGGACACTATTTGGGTTCAATCAATTCCATCCGTCTTCTACCAGGTCTGTTAAGCATTCTCCTTCAATACTCCCCTATTTGGTCCTCTGCTGTAGCCAGAGTGACCTGTTGGGGCTGTTTTTTTTTTTTTTTTAAAGTGTTTGATCATGACAGTTTTTAGGTTGTACAATACAATGTCACATAGCCAGATAATCTCTGAAATTCTCACACACACAAGGTGCAATTTGCCATCATTTTCTGTCTCCTTCCCTTTCTCCCCATTTTACCCCATGGTCTAGGTATGCTGATCTTAACTTTGTTTCTTGAATATATTAATCTTGAACTTTATACCTCTGCACCTGCTGTTTTCTCTACCTGGAATGCCTTTCTCCTTCTTCTCCAGGTTGAATCTAATCATGTTCATTTTTGGAGATTCAGACCTAACATTAGCTTTTTCTGAGCTTGTCATTCCTTTTATTTTCTCAGAACAGTGCTATCAGTATTAAAACCTCATTTCTTTCTTTCTTTTTTTTTAGTAGCCACTCAATGATAATTTATTCATTTCATGTTATCACACAATATTTATTGTGTGCCTTCCATGTGCTGGATACTACATTAGTTCTGGAAGATACAAGGATGAATAAAATATGGACTTGCCCTCCTTGAATGTACAGTCTAAAGACAAGACACCTACAAAGAGAGAGGCTATGATAGGGTAAAAGCAGGATGCCATTTGGGTCATATTACTACTATTATTATAGATTTTCGTCCCTCTTTGGACCAGGCTTCTTTCTTCAGCCCTGTAGGCTCACTTAAAACAACTAGTTGACTTAATCCTGAGACCATAAGCTGAGATCCGTGAATGAATGGGCCAGATAGTGTGACTTATGGGAATAAAACCATCATGATTAGAACAACAATGTAGTATCAGATGTCTCACCAGCATTATTTTTACATTCCAAGATCCCTCAACTAATAGCCCTATCAGACCTTTTTTTATGATTCCCTGCATAGAGAATATTGTTTTTGTTTTTAAAATGGACTTTATTTTTTTAAAGCACTTTTAGATTCACAGCAAAATCGAGAGAATGGCACAGACATTTCTCACGTACCCACTGCCATCTCGCATGCCTAGCCTTCCCATTATCAATAGCCTCCACCAGAGGAGTAGATTTGTTACAGCTGATGAATCCTCATTGACACATCATAATCACCCAGAGTCTATAGTTTATCTTAATGTTCACTCTTGGTGTTGTACATTCTGTGGGTTTGGACAAATGCGTAGTTACTTGTATCCTCCATTATAGTATCATACAGAGTGTTTCACTGCTTTAAAAATCTTCTGTGCTCTGCTGATTCTTCCTTCTCTCTCCCCTAACCCGTGGAAACCACTGATCTTTTTACAGTCTCCATAGTTTTGTCTTTTCCAGAACATCATATAGTTGGAATCATACAGTATGCAGTCTTTTCAGAGTGGCTTCATTAATTTAGTAATATTCATTTGTTTTCCCCCTTGTCTTTTCATGACTTAAGAGCTCATTCTTGTTAGCACTGAATAATATTCTGTTGTCTGGCTGTATCACAGTGCATTGTTTATTTCTAATTTTTTTTTTCTGTTGAACTTGGGTTTATGGGGGTAGGGCTTTGATATTTGGTTCTAGGCTCATTCTATGCACCTAATTAAAGTTTACTAAGTGAGTAAGTGACAAGTGAATAAATGAGACACAACACTTCCTCTTTCTCTCCTTTTCTTTATAGTCTGCCCTTCTTCACCTGGAAGCAGCTTCCATATTGGATAAGTTTGTGCTCATGGGAGAGTGCACATTCGTGGATGAAGATGGTACATTTCAGTTTGCTTTTTTCCCAACTTGTCTGCCATCAATTCTTAAACTCAGGGATCAGCAAACCATAGCCCTTGGGCCAAATCTAGATCTACACCTGTTTTTGTAAATAAAGTTTTATTGGAACATAGCCATACTCATTCATTTATGTATTGTGAGTGGCGCAGTTGAGAGGTTGTGACAGAGACCATAGGAGCTGCAGGGCTGAAAACTTTTACATCTGGGCCTTTACAGGAAAAGTTTGCTGACTTCTGCTCTAACCCAAGGAAGGAGCTGGATGCTGAGATTAGGGCGACAAAAATGATCATGTGTAGGAATATTTCCATAGTAGCTGCTGTTAGGTCATTTTATAGATAAATATATTGGGAGATTTATTTTGATTTGTGTGTTAAATATAGAAACTATAAAAGAATATCTGGTGAAAGATCTGCTTGCTTTGTTTTAGTAATTACAAGACGATTATTTTGACCTAACTCGTATTTGGATGAAATAGCTATTCTCAGATTAACATGAATCAGAATCACCTGGAGGGCTTGTTAAACTGCAGAGTGCTGCCTGTCCCCCAGTGAGGTTCTAATTCAGAGTATTGAGCCAGAAGTTGCATTTCAAACATACCCAGGTGTTCCTGACACTGCTGGTCTGGGGATTATACTTTGAGAAACATTATACTTTGAGAAACAATGGTTCTAAGCCTTGGCTGTGTCTTAGAACCACCTAAGGAGTTTAAAATGTTTTATTTTAAAATTAAAAATTGCCTGATCCTTACCCTAGACTTACCAAGTCAGGTTCCCCAGGTCTGTATGGTCTGTATTTTTAAAAGAATTATTCTGAAGAATACTTATTTAATCGTTGTGTTTGTAGAACTATCATATGGGCTTTACATCTTATAAGATGTTTTGACTAATAAGTTTGAATAGGAATTACATATAGATATCATTACATTCTCAGTTTTAAGAAAAAATACAAGCTGAAATGTTATTTATTATACATATATTACATTTATTTATCAGTGGACTTCAATAAAACTATAGTCCAAAAAGTATACTGTGTTCAATTCAGCAAAATTTGTTTTCTTTTTCTTAGTAAATCTGATAAATATTAGTTTGTAAATTTTGTTTTTTCACTGTGTAAAATTAATTGTAATTTTATGGTTGATGATTTTTCTTTCTACTTTTCTTGAAATTGAGTGAGATTTTATTTTAAAGGGAGGAGTGAACAGCTCACATTCCACCACCTAGTCATGCTTTAATGGTAGCAAGTTTAAATGTACAAGTGCTTTCAAAAAATAGCTAGAAATGGCACAAGAGAGTCCTTCTTTCTCGATTGTTCTTCCTGTGCGTGCTAAATGTCCCTTAATATCCGGGTAGGGGTTTTTTTTGTTTTTTGTTTTTTTTTTTAAGAAAAATATAAAATCCTGTTGCTCTGGATGTGCTTTTGTTTAGAGACCTGTTTCCTCTCCATCATCATTTCAGCATACTATATTGCTGTGTTCATTTTAATTTTGTTGATTGCTATTTGTAATGTTCTGAGTATTATGTCAGAATACAAATCAGGCAAGACAATCATGAATAGTAAGTGTAGAAGAACCAAATCTTTGGCATTTTGGCAGCTAATGTAGGAACTTCGACAATCGTCGGCCATACAAAGAACTCTGAAGCACTATGTTTATAAAGATCAAATGTTTTGGTCATGCTTTTGGTCTGCACACTTTAAAAAAACCAAACAACTCTTTGGCCTTAAAAGGATAAAAATAAATACCAAGATTTGAGTTTATAGATCCCCAAATCCATACAACGAAATAGCCATTGACTTCTTAAACTATACAATTCTGTATTATGGAATCGTGATGATTGCTAACATGCGATGTCACAATGTGAGTTTGACAAACGGCTTAACCAGAATAATGTCTAAAGCATGGAAGGGCTCATTTTTAAGTGTGTTTGGATTAATTCAAGTTTCAAGCTGGCTGTCTTGAGTGAAAATTTTCATACTTTTTTTTTGCATTTCATTAGGAGATTAGAAAGGATATTTAGAAGCTATTGTCACAAATCCATGTATATCACTCACTTATGCCTCAGTCAGCTCTACAAAGAGAAGCTTTTATTCCTAAGGATTTATTTTACAGCTTTTAGAAGGCAGTAGCACCCAGGAAAACACCAATATAATGGAGAATAGTAATTCATTATCCTGTGATAGTTATTATTACAAGTACGCTCATTGGAAGTACAAGGACTAGTTATTCAGCTAGAAGAATTGATTGAAATGAAGACTCAATGATAATATTTTTTTTATTTGTCAACAATGGGTTTGAATTTTTATTTTCAATTAGAATTAACATTCAATATTATTTTATATTAGTTTCAGGTATACAGCATAGTGGTTAGACATTTATATAATTTATGAAGTGATCCCCCCCGATTAGCCTAGTTCCTAGCTGGCACTATACCTAGTTATTACAATATTTTGACTATATTTGCTATGCTGTACTTCACATCCTTGTGACTATTTTGTAACTACCAATTTGTACTGCTTAATTCCTTCACCTTTTTCACCCAACTTCCCGCCCACTCCCACTCTCCTCTCCTCTGGCAATCACCAGTTTGTTCTCTGTATCTGTGAATCTGTTTTCACTTATTTTGTTTATTTTGTTTCTTAGATTCTACATATAAGTGAAATCATATGGTATTTATCTTTCTCTGTTTGACTTATTTCACTCAGCATAATACACTCTAGGTCCATCCATGTCATTGCAAATGTAAGATATTATTCTTTTTATGGCTGAGTAATAGTCCTCTGTATGTATGTACCACCTTTTCTTTATCCTATCGTTTATTGATATGTATTTAGGTTGCTTCTATATCTTGGCTATTGTAAATAGCGCTGCAGTGAACATAGGGGTGCATATATCTTTTCGAGTTAGTGTTTTGGTTTTCTTCGGCTAAATTCCCAGAAGAGCAATTTCTGAGTCATAAGATAGTTCTATTTTTAATTTTTTGATGAACCTCCAAACTGTTTTCCATAGTAGCTATATCAATTTGCACTCCCACCAACAATGCATGAGGTTGCCCTTTTCTCCACATCCTCGCCAACACTTGGTGTTTTTTAATTTATTGATGATAGCCATTCTGACAGGTAGGAGATGATAGCTCATTGTGTTTTTAATTTGCATTTCTCTGATTAGTGATGTTGAACAATATTTCATAATCTCTCTTTTACAGTGTAAACAATGAGGAGGCTGAAAGTTTACATAACCTGCACAAAGTCACACAGCTAATAAGTGGCAAGGTGATTGCCTGTGAGTGGGCGAATCCATGCATGGGCCTTTTGGGGGATGTCTGGGTGTCCAGCTGCCTTCTATCTCACCTGTACAGTCGAGATTCTCACTGATTTTTACAGCCAGATTTTGTGGGAACTCTTCTTCCTGGCACTGGAACCCTAGGTCGGAGACCCCTGTGTGGAACTGGGACCCCTCATTCTTCTAGGGGGTCCTCTGCAGTCAAAATGTCCCCCGCCAATGCTCAACCACCACACATGAGTGTGAGGTTAGCTCATTTTTTTGCATCTCTGCCCTTCCTATCAGTCTCGATGAAGTCTCTTTATATCCTCAGTTATAGGAGTTATGTTCAGCTGGTGTTCAGAAAGTTCTCCAGGTTGATTATTCTATAATTTAGTTATTTTTAATGCAGTCATGGGAGGAGACAAGCATAGTGTTTACCCACTCTGCCATCTTGACTAGACTTTTAATGATGATAAATTTTTTTTTTTTGAACTTCATTCCTCCTTCTTTATACACAGGCAGGGCCAGTGTCCTAAGCATAGTTGAGGGCTCTTCTTGTTTTGAGAGCAAAAGGAAGACTTCCTGTTTCTTTGTTCATTCCATAGGATTGTCATTTAGATCAGTGGGTTCCCAAAATGAGTATGCTTTTCCCACACTCAGATGGGCTTTTTGCTTGGTTTAATGCTCTGCCATCACTGTCTCGAAATGCTTAATACTTTTTGAACAAGAAGCCCTGCATTTTTATTTTGTATTGGACCCCATAGCATTGTAGTCCACCCCGCCCACAGGAACTATACCTTATTCACCTTCATTTTCCCTGCTGATTTTTAGCATGGTGCCTGATGTGCATGTAAGTGAATGAATAAATGAATGAATGAATGAATTATCTCCTTGTTCAGAGAGCAAAATGAATTTAATTATAAATGCTTTTTCCATTGCTTATAGGAGAACGGTTTAAGTCAGTGGGTTCTCAAAATGAATATACTTCAGATATAGTGAGATGGATGGTTGAATGGTTTGTTAGAAGTGGCGGGAGTGAATAAACTTTTAGAGAAGATAGATTCTCTGGCCTCATTTCAATCTTCCTGAATCAAAATTTCCTGAGAATAAAGGTCAGGCATCCATGTATTTAAAACGCTTCTTAGGTACTGGTATGCCTGTGCATGGATATGATCTTCTCCTATGAAGCTCTGTAAGGCCTGCAGGTCTGTACCTAGCAGTGGATGTGAATTTCTGATTTGTCTAGGTTGTCAAGAAAAAGGCCTCTTTCAGGTGACATCAAGTGAAATTTGGGAAACAATGAGAAATAGATAGCTAAAACTTAGCATAACATACCCTAGTCCAGGATAATATTGTGTGATATCAATAGGGCTACCATTTGTCCAGTTGCTTATGCTTTCATCGGAAGGGATATGATACTCTGTGCAGCTTATGCTCACTAACTCCTTAAATGTGAGGTTAAGGTTAGCCTTACGAACCATGCTGCAGCATAAAGCACCAGTCTGCTGTCGCCTGCTGACCTCTTCTCAGGTTTTGCAAGATAATGAGGTCTACTTCCAAGTGGAGGTAATCAGAAGGGAGAGTGGTATGGAAAGACCCAACAGTTGGCTTAGTGCCTTCATGTACCATTTGGATGTGGGCCTTGCCACACTACTAAGGATTTGGGGCATGGGGCGAGTGGCGTAGGGCTGGCTGGAGCAGAGGGTGTCTAAAGGGAGCTGTGGATATAGGCTTGTCCATCCCTTGCAGTACTAAATGATCCCTAGGTTTTCATTTAGAAAGCAAGGCTTTGGTATGGGAGTGCATCTTACACACAAAATGGGGTAGATTATATGCATCTCTTAATGAGAGATGAAGATGCTTGTAAGACACAAATCTCTCAACACATTAAGAACCTTGTAACTCCAGACATGATGAAGATGGACAAAGTTCATGTTGCTGAATGAAAATGTAGTCTATGAGAAACACTTAAGAAAGAAGTTTCAAGAGGAGAAGGTGGAATCATCCAAAGTGTCTCCTGTGCAAAAGGAAAATTGTATCTTTCAAGGGGAAGCATCCTCAGAACTCAAGAGCAGGCCACTGACAGCTCAACACCAAACTATCACTGTCTGGCCTTGTCTGTAAGAGTTTTCAGATTAAGACATACTCGCTAACCACGGCAGAGGGAGATTGGTTATAGTGGGTGGAGAGGTAGAAAGAACAACAAACAACAAGGGATTGAGGCTAAAGATTGTCTAGAAAGAGAAAGTCATTTTTTTTTAACCACTTCCCTGATTTCATTCATTACTCAGTGACCATGTTCTGAGAACCTATAACGTGTCAGGCACTATTCTAGGCTGTAGGAAACAGCAGTGAGAAGGCTAATTCCTGATGCCATGGAACCTGAATTTTGAAGAGGAAAGAGACAATTAACACACATGACAATTATGAGTGCCACAAAGAAAATGCAAATAGTGTTATGTGAAAGATTATGGACGTTACAATGAGTGGTCAAAGATGTGGGATGTCCTCTTCCTTCCTTCTACACTAAATGTAATTACTACACTAACATGTTAATTTGTCAAGAGCTCAGTTCCCTTATCTTAGGAACCACTACTGAATTCACATTCTTGGCCAGGCCATTGAACAGGCTTGCTGTATAGGATGATTTATGGGGGCTTAGACTGAGTTTAGTACTGTCTATTATGTCAGTACTACAATAGCAAATAGCCCCTTTCTAGTTCTTAGACGTGTGTTAATTGAGTGCTAAAGAATATAAGGTTGCACTAATAGTACTGTCTTCCTTTGTACTATAAATATGTTTGGCTGACTTGAAGAAAATAAAAACAATGCTGGCAGGTGATGTGTTCTTCTGCTCATATTCAGCTTGACTTGTAGAAGATTTTCCTTTGTTTTATATTTATTGAAATAAAGAAATTGGGATTGGCTAATGAGTAAACAGAGATTTTTAACATTAAATATTTAAATATTATAGAATAAGAGAAGAATATGTGGAATTAATCAACATGTGAGTTTTATGATGCATATTTTTGTTATAGATTTAATACATTGTACATTTTGATTGAGATGTTATACCCTGTGGGATAATAATAATAATAATTTTTTAATGTCTAGACTTAAAGAAATTTTGGGCATCATTAAAATGACCAAATATAGAGCTAATATCTTATATATGTAAGAATAGAAATCATTATGCCTTGTGAATTCTGAATTAGATATCAAATCTAACCTTCTGTTGCACTGATATAGGTGACTTATAATTTTTAGGACACCAATTAGAGAATCCACCCAAAAATTCAAAAGTAGATGTATTTTTAAATTTTAAATAAATTTCTAGATTTACAAACCAGATTTATGAAGTAAAAATATTTGCTTTAAATTATAGAGTTTCAGTATCTTGGAACATCTGATCCAATTACTTTCATTTTATATCTAAAGAAAACAGAAGCAAATTGCTTTAGGATCTGGGAATTATTTCACTTTGAAATATTTATAGGATCATTTTTATAAGTGGAGAGGCTATTTTACATAGTGGTTATAAACATTCTTGGATTGGGATCCTGGTTGGTTCCCCCCACCCCATACATACTAGCTCTATGAACTTAAGTAAATTACTTAATTTCTTTAAGACTTCAGTTCTTCCAGGATCTGTAAAGTATGGAAAATAGTTATTCCCTCCACCCTCAAATCATTGTCCTGGGAATAACCATAAGCACGTGGCATAGTATGGGCCATAAAGAAAGAAATCAAGAAAAGTTTTTATTGATTAAACTAAAACAGAAATACTTCTATCAAAAAGATCTTTCAAGAAGATGACATTTGTAAACAATATATATCAGAAACATCTAAAATATAGATGTTTTCCTAGTTATTTCTGATTAAGAAAATCAATATTTATATTGTAGCAATCTTTTTTTGAAAACTTAGGTTTAGTTAAATATCAGTAGTTCAACAACAGTGTTATTTATTAGTGCTTGTACCACGTAAATGACTTTTGTTTTGCTTTAAATCACAGCTAATATGTAAACTGCAGATAAGTCACATAGCACTTGCTGTGCACCTGGTACATATATCAACACATTTAATCCTTACAAAAAACCAATGAGGTTGATATTATTATTATCCCTCTATAGAAGATGTTGAAACTTCACTACAGAGAAGTCAAGTGGAAAGTCTGAGGTCACTTGTCTGGTAAGTGGAGAAGCTGAGGTTTGAGCCCCACCTGTCAGCATGAGAGCCACCACTCTTACTCACCACACTATATGGCATATGCTGTGGGAGGAGAATTGCTAGTAGAAAAAAAGGATATTCCAGTTATTGTAAAAATCCATATTTGATTTGCCCAGACGAGTGCTGATCCAGCCAATTGTTGGCTTCTGAGAATTCTATTTTATAAGGACACTCAGACAATATTAAAAATATCTGCCATTAATTGATGGCTTTCATGGATCACAAACTCACTAGCGATTTCACACATTGTTTTTATTTCCTCCATAACAAACCTCTGAGATAGGTATGATGATGATGTAGATATGATGATGCCCGTTTTACAGATGATGGAACTGAAGCTGAGTTAAATATATATAACTTTCTCCAAATCAATAGTATTTTGTCTCACTCCAAAGCCACTGTAATTCTTAAGTTTCTATAATGAATATTGTGTATATTTCAGTTCTGTGCCACTGAAACTGTTAATAAATGATGATGATGATGAACAGTAAGTAAAGTAAGTCAATAGGATATTGTGAAGAATGCCCTCTATCATCCCAAAATAAAATCTAATTCCTTATCTATCATAAATTATCAGTTTCACCTCCAGAAAGGAGTAAGTCAGCTTCACACGTATAACGAGGGCAGGGCTTAGACTGGATGATCTCTTTCTAGGCTAGGGCTTTCATTTTCCCAGCCAGGATGAGAATTTAGCTAAATATTCCCTTAAGTAACACTAGATGGCGCAGGAGAACAAAAGAAATGGGAGACATTTATAGGATACATGCAACTCTATTTCATTTTGCAGTAGAATTCATTTTCTGAAGTGAATCATTGATGATTCAGGCTCCCTATAACTAATGCAAGAAACACCTGACCTGATATTTCGCCAATATAAAATTCTGTCTTATCTCCATTCGGAGTAGAACTTTGATAAATCTGTCAAGAAATACTCCTATGAGTTCTATCAAATGAATTTCTATGATTTTTTTGGACATTCCAAAATATGTTATTAGGAATGCAGGCTTGTGGCATTATGCAGGGCAAAAAGAAAATAACCAAAAAGGGTACATATTTATTCTCTAGACATCTTTTTTTTTAGGTCATGAAACTTTTAGACCTTGGGCTCTATTAACTGTAAATGTATGTTCAACTATTACCCATAATTTTTTTTCCCATTCTCTTTTGATCATCTGTGCCCTCTTTGATGAGTTATAAAGCCTAGTGAGGCAGAGTAGGACAACAGGGAGAAAACAAAGGAAAAAAACTGCAAAGACAAAGAATGTGGTATTCAGATTAGATGTTCTAATGTGACTGAGGTCAAAACAATTTCTCCTAATTATCTGAATGTCTCTGAAGAAATAAAAAAAATAATGGTGGACAGAAGGATTAGTTTAAGCTCTGTACCTTCAAATAAAAAATCAGAAAGGGACATACTAGCCTATATTTAAAATAGCTTTCCAGGAGAGAAGAAAAATAATATTCTTAAGTGAAATCCTCATGAGTGTCTTTGCACTTTGTAACTACAGAAACCATTAAGAGGTAAACACTTGGAGTAAAGATGAGCCAATTGTTTCAAAGCGAGTTTAAACGTTAATTTATTGAATACTTAATATGTGCCTAGCATTTGCTACTGTTTATTTGTGTTATCTAATTTAGTTCTCCCAACAGTTCTGTGTGTGTATGTGTGGGGGAGGGGGGAGGGGGAGGGGAGAATGTTTCTATTATCATCTCCACTTTATGGATGAGAAAATAGGCTTAAGGAGCCAAAGTGACAAGCCCAGGATCCATGGCTGCTGAGTGAAGGAGCCAGATCCATCTGATTCTTAATGCCCAACTTTGAACCATGTTAGTATGGTCTTCCCTTGAGAAAAGTGTGGCATTCGAGGGCCACACCTATGCCATATTGTGAATTAATTAAAATATTCTTTAGATATCCTCTCAATGTTCTCCTATTCCTTTCTCGTTCATACTTCAGTGTCCTTACCTCTTACCCTAGTGGATCACTGTATCCCAGAGAAACTTGGGCACTTTAGGTCACTTAATAAAGCAAAAAACCATTTTTTAAAAAGAAGAAGAATCTATTTCATCAGTTAGTGTGTGATCCCTTACAGGTAACATATGCTCTAACCCAGATTCTAATGTTAATAGCCAGATAAAGTGGACTTTTTAATGTTTAGGAGCTGCTTTCCTGGACTTAAATACAATCCATCTCATTCATCTCCAGAATTGTATGCAGTTCATCATGTAGAACTAATTAACATAATTTTGATTACCCTAGTTTTGAGAGGGTAACACGAGTATTGAAAATTTTAGGAAGAAAAACATGTTTTGTATAGGCTCTCAGATCATCCGTTATATGGAAGCAGGCATGCTCACCTACATGCTGGCCTTGTCTCTGAGAAAGTTATCTATAAATTAATTTTTAGTAAATGCTAGTAACTTAGGAGGTGCATGGGTAAGAGAATATTGTGAAATATGTTATTTTGGTACAAGCTCAAGTGAGACCTTAGAGAACAGGATGTGGCTCATTATATGCTAAGTCTGCTTCGTGACTAAAATCAAGCAAGTCTCTTAACCTCTTGGTCTCAGAACCTCATCTGTAAAATGTGAGGGTGGGGCTTGATGAGCCTTAACATCTGCTCAAGCTCTAACTTTCTAGGATTTTTTTTAGCTTCCACACCTGAAGTGAGTATTGGAAAATAGGTCATGCAATTTTAATCACAGCCAAAAATTATTTCAGGACAGTGTTCTAATAATTAATATTAAAAAATTCTTAGAGATACTCAGATGAAAGCTCAAGGAAAGAG
>NW_006494612.1:19684672-19702219 GCF_000325575.1 Pteropus alecto | reverse complement strand
TTAAGAGTACAGAAAAAGGATAAGCAATGAAAGTGACTGGAATTCTTCCTAGCGTGCCTAAAAGGGCCCAAGGAAAATTCTGATGTGATTTAGCATGCTTAGTTTTGTATCCTTGTTAATTATTGTGAAATAGAATCTGCTTAATATCTAACTTCATTTGCAATTCTGAACAGTTTAATAACATCCTCTGTCAATAACATCAAATAACTACAAATTTTGTTTCACACAGAAGTTGGTAGTACTCCATCTCCCTCGCTTCCTCAGTTCTCTCTCTGTTTTTTTATTGCATCAGTATGATCTCATATGTGAAATCTTAAAAACAAAACAAAACAAAACAAAACAAAACAAAAAAACGGAAACAAGAAACAACAGATTGGTGGTTGCCAAGGGTGAAGGTGGAAATGGGTGAAGGTGGTCAAAAGGGATGCAGTGTTTGCAGCATGGTGACTGTAGTTGACAATACTGAATTGTATATTTGAAAGTTGCTAAAAGAGTAAATTTTGAAAGTTCTGATCACAAGGAAAAAAAATCATAACTGTGTGAGGTGATGGATATTAATTAAACTTATTGTAATAATCATTTCACAATATAAACTTATTGTAATAATCATTTCACAATATATCAAATTATTATGTCATATACTTTAAACTAAAACAAAATTATATGTCAATTATATCTCAATAAAACTGGGAAAAATAAGGGCAGATCTTTGGTCAGGTTTGTAACAGGGCGGTCTTTTTTTCTAATGGGGGTGCTAGATAATGGTAACAAAAATTCATACTTAGTCCAAATAAATTTAAAGTAGGGAAGCATTGGCACAGGCTGGATCACTGGGCTCCCAAGTAGAAACTAGAACTGGAGGACACTGAACTGGATGAGGTCTTAGAAGTTATTTGTTCATCTTTCTTCCCTTCCCCATGTAAGGAAACAGATCAAAGAAGTTACCACTTGCCCGTGGTAACGTGATAGGTTAGTGTCAGAGCCAGGACTAGAAGGCAGGACCCCTGATGCCCAAGTTCATAATTCTTCCTCCACACCACATTGCCTGTCTTTTCAGTAATTGGGTATAAAGAAGAAAAATGGGAAGCAAATAATTTGTAAACTGTGTAATTCTGCTGAATTAGTAGATTTTTTTTTTTAATTTCTACTTTTGACACAACGAGACTCACAGTTCTGGTTTTGTGCATTACAGAGTGTACAGTATCTGAATAATTATTGGTTTCAGGAGAAAAGGTGTGTATTATTAATCATATTTTCTTCCCACTGAAAAATAATTGCATTTTTTGATGGGCTTAGACTACATGCTCTTGACATTAATATTAAATATAGTAATAACAACTTCTGGTGCTACATTTGTGTGGTGCGTGTGTTTGTGTGTAAGTGAAAGTAAAACCAAATGAATTATTAAGACAGGATGAGGGCAGCCATGAAGTGAGACAGGCTGGATCAGTGTCTGTCAGGACTTTTGCATAAGCTGAGGGCAACAGCAAAGAAATGCACTTCGATTTCTACCGCCTGGAGCCTTTTAATGAAACAGCTTCCTTTACAGTCTGCTATGAACTAAAGCGCCACTTCAGAAAGGTTTCTTCTCAGTCATGATCCTTTTAACTTGGAGTGGATGAATGTGTTTTTGCAGTGGACCTGGAAAATTTTTGTCAGTCTGTAGTGGTTCAAGAATACTCTACTTTTATTTCTTAAATCATGCTGGGGAAGTTTGGAGACAAACAATTCTAGATCACAATCAAGGTGATGGAACCCTTGCAAAGTAAACCTAATCTTATAGAATCTAGTCCTAAAGTAGATTTCCATTAATGGAGGATTAGGAAAAACAGAGGATTGGAAGGTTCATTTCCCTGTCTTGGACACACTGTACCTGCTCTCACCTGCAATCCAGGGAGTCTGGATGTGTCTGAATCCCGAATTCCCCCTACATATGAGTTAACATTAGATAAAGTACCTGATGCACACAATGTATGTAAAAACTACTGTTTAACCCTTCTAATAAATAATTGAATTAGTAGAGAAGAAAGAATAGACTGTGAGGAGGGTGGCCTTTTTTTTCTCCTTTTTGAAAGTATGTTAGAAAAAGTATTTAAGAATACATGAATGCTTACTTCTCAAGATCTCCAAAGGATTGCCAGAACATAGTAAGAAGAACTGGATTCTTCTCTTAGGTCCCAGATCTTACTGAAGTATTAGTTTGCATGGTAGCAGTTATAACTTTTCTTTTATAATTTGTTCCCCATTACATTTTTTTCTTTTAAGTGAAATTTTAAAAAGTCAAAATTTCCTTAGGATTTTTCCCCTTATATATTTTGGAATGTATCATTGGGACTTATAGTCACCTAACCCTTGCAATTAACACCTTGTAATCAGTTGCTTCCTATTGGGAAGCCAATGGCTAATATATTGCTCTTACAAATAAATTGTAACATGTGACAGACATCGCTTGAATGGCCCAGAGTTTAATACTGAAAATCCACCAAAAGGCAAGATGACTTCGAATTATAAGTAGGTCTATGGGCTACAGATATATAAAAACCAATGTTTATTTTCTATTAAAACAGTTCAGGTAAAGACGAACATGAAAGTATAGAACTAAGGCCAAGTATTGCCAACTGAGGTATAAGAGATTTGGAACAGACCCCGTGGTTCCCTGAAGAATGGAATTTTAGGTTATGGGATTTGGAGGACAGAGGTGGTTTACCGCAGTCTCTCCCTTCTTTTGCAAGAGTAGGTCAGCAAGGATCAAAAGTTATTTTCTAGTCGTCGATTCCCCCCTCTAAAATTAGTCTCATGGTCTTTCTTCTCTTTTTCATTAACAGTAAAAAAAAAAAAAAATCCAAAATGGAAAATAGCTTTATTTTTCTTATGATTATGTAGAGTAATACTTTAAAATATTCAAACATAATAAAATATGTGAAAGAAAGTTAAAATTGCTCCAGGATAACCACCATTAATATTTTAATAACCATTCTTTCATGATTCTCTTTATATATGTTATTTACTTTGCAACTTTTTTCTCTCATATTTTCCCTCACTTCTCCCTGCATAACTGCTTTCAAAACAAAATAATATAAAAAGAGGAAACCAGTATTTACAACCTGGAGTTTACCTTTTCATATCTCTCTTCATGCTCATGTAATGATATAGAAACATAGGGATATAATGTATTTTGAGGTGTATTGTTTTATAAGAAATATGAATCTTATAATACTAGACCCTAAAACCTCTTCTGACATGAGCGTCACATCTAGATTTTTATAAATATCCCTCTAGTTTTGTATAGTTGTCTCACTCTCACCCAATTCAATAGCTTTTATAAAGAATTCGCAAGGCTTAGTTTTCATAGAAAGTTCTTTATGAACTCATTTTATCA
Organism: Pteropus alecto; assembly: GCF_000325575.1. Taxonomy (NCBI): domain Eukaryota; kingdom Metazoa; phylum Chordata; class Mammalia; order Chiroptera; family Pteropodidae; genus Pteropus; species Pteropus alecto. The sequence continues at coordinate 19,698,840 of NW_006494612.1, read as the reverse complement.
ATTCGAATAATATTTAATTAATTAATTAATTAACTGGCTTAACATTGGAGCAGCTTACGAATTCTTGGTAAACATATATTAATCGGATGGTGAGAGAAGAGCTCCACCAACCTCGACAGACGCTGGCAAGTGTCAGACATTCTGCTTCGGCCAGTGGCTTTACAAATGCTTAGGAGAACTCTTCTCCCAGCACGTTTGGTTTCTGCTAAATGGTGGAGACTATGCATGCTGTTCTCTGTCTTCCTGACCATCATCCCTGTAATATTATCCAGAGGTCCTTTTAAATTTGTGATTATATAAAGAAAATAAGATTTGTGGAGAATGACCAAATTTACACTCTCCGTATCACTTTGCATACTTTAAATAATATACAGGGTTCTTTAAATAATATATAATGCTCTGTTGCCAGTTCCTCTTCACTTATGTTTTGATGATGCACCTTATTTGATGTATCATATATTATAATTCTGCTGCCTCTCTTGCATGTTTCACATTTTCCTAACAAGATGTAGTCTTTTCTTTGGTATATATCACTTCTTGAATCAGAGTCCTTATTATCAAGTATGAGTCTTTGACTCTTCTCTTACATCCCAAAATAGCTTTGAGAATTACGGCAAAATAACTTCAGACCCTTTATTTTGTGGATTATCTACAATTAAAGTGGAAGGCCAGGGGAACCAGTCAGCTAGAAAATAGACAGGTTAGTTTTAAGTCTAGCATGTCAGAAGTCAAGTTTGGGGGAAGCTGGCTAGGTTGTGAGGGATAGGCTGGGACTCAGACAGCACACACACTGTCAATCCCAAGAAATCAACAGAGGGAAGAGTCAGGAATTCAAGTCTGGAATCCTGAAGGGAGTGGGTCATGGAACTAGGCGGAGAAATTCCCAGTGAGGAGGATGGAAGACCTGTCTGAGTCCATGGGTCAGGATCTAAACACTAGGCCTTAGTAGTAGGTCAAATAGCAGCAATACAATGGCATTTGGTACTGGAGTCATTTGGGGAAAGTTATATCCTTGTGAATAAAAGGGCATGGCAGGTCATGCAGAACTGATAAATATATTTTACTTTATACTCATTTCATTAGTTATTTAGGTACCTGCAAAATTTACCTCTCTTAAAAGGGTCAGAAGCAAGAAACAGAAGTGAGAGGTGGTGATGATGTTTTATGTGTGTCTGTGGAGCTCAAATGTTCAGTTATTGCTCAGTGGGGCAAAGAGGAAGAAGCTGATGGACACTTGGCTGTACTCACTCTTTCTAGATGAACTGGTTTCTTCTAATTTATTATCCTGGATTATCCACCTACAACAAGTAAGGAGAAAAAATAGATCTATTAACACAGTGTACTCTATAGCAGATCACAAAGTAAAGATTAAAAGTACAGTAACTTTGGGCCTTACTTTCAATAAAAATAAGGTGGCAGGAAATACTAAGCTTATTGGCTTCTACCAAGTCATGAAAGTTAATGGATAATACTTTTTTTTTTTTTATCTTTTCCACATTTGATTAAGAAAAGTAATAGCTACAAGATATGAACAGAAAAAATTCTAGATTCTTTTGTGTTTGTTTTAGAAAGGTGTTATTAATGCTGCTTACCTGCTATGCTGTAATTTTTTCTAAGAAAGTGTCTTTTCTGTTTTGGGGTTGGCACATTTTGTGTGATTAACTATATTAATTTCTTCTTTATTGATCATTTTTCATCATAGTTATATGTTAACTTACTTAAAAGGGTAACCCATAAAATCTTAGTTAAGCCAATTTAAAAATGCCTCATTTTTAAGGATGACAAAAATAAAAGTATCAGAATGTGTCTGATTTGTGTATTTATATCATGTGAATGGGGGATCAAGTTAAAATGTCGTCGATTTTTTGTTATATTTTATAAATACTAGAGATTTTGATTAAGGTTCTAGGACAAAGAAGCAGCTTGCCTATAAAGTTACTACAGATCATTCTAAAACAAACCAGAAATATTGTCCCCTTTGAAGAAAATTTATGAGGAGTGAACGCCTTGGGGATCTGTTATTACAAGTTTTTCTCATGGATCAAAGTATGCTGGGAACCCCTCTACTGGGATATCTTTTGGAATAGGCTCATGAGCCACATAAAAATTGCTCTTGTAGACAGTTCTTATGTGGTATTAGAATGTTTTATTGTAAAACCAGTTAACTTACTTTATAGTCACATATGAGCTATAAGCTAGCTGTTCCTTGGAATTTAAGTGGTACTAATGGGGATGTCATTTACAGTAATGCTTCTTTATATTCTGTAATTAAGGAGTTCTTTGTGTTTTAATTTTGTAATAAAAACATGTATTTTTGCTTTCATAATTTTTTCACTTGTTTAATCCCCCGCCCCCCGCTAAGTTTTGTTGTCAATTTCAGCTTAGTGTATTAAAAAATTGCCAAGGAAATAGGTTAAAAAAATATAGGTATTACTCTACTGTGTTCCAATCCTGTCTCCCAATAATCAGAATAAAAGCTTCTAAATACTTTGTGATTCCATTTTAAAAATTGTGGCAAAATATACATAATATAAAATTTATCGCTTTAAACCATCTTTAAGTGTACAACTCAGTAGTATTAAGTCCATTCGCTTTTCCACTGGATAAAAAATGGGGAGACCTGAAGTCATTTAGAAATATACTTTTAGTAAGAATTCTTATTTCACCAGTTGATGAAGTAAGAATATGGGTACCTTAATCTAACAGCTATTTCATTTTGATTACCCTCCCTGAAAAGAGCTTGCATCATAATATACTATTCATTTATCATTCAATGAACTAATATTTTGTTAAGAGTTTCCTATCTGCCAGTCTACTTTAGTAAAAGACTGCAAAGAAAATGTCCTACCACAGAGATCTCATTTAGGCTTGTGTATAGGAAGTCACACAAGAAGACAACCAATTATCATCTGTTGCAGAAATGTCTAGAATGCAGAAGTATCTAGAATGAAGGTTTGCCCAGGCCTCCCTGGCCGTGCAGAGCTGAGCAAGTAGATTTCAGTCTAATGTGAATGATGGGTAGGCATTCACCAGCCAGGGAGGCCAAAGGAGAGTTGACTATACATGCTGAGGAAAAAGCAGGTACCAAGGCACGGCTTTTGCAGCCACCAGGGTGTCTGCAGGAAGTGGCAGTGGACTTGCTGTGGTGGCAGACTGGTGTGTCTGTGGAGGAATGTAGAGCTGATATTAGAGGTTGGAGAGATACCATCATGAAGGGCTTTATGAGGTGATAATGCTAATGTTTCCAAAATGTGACCTTAGTTCGAGATGTTCTTAGTTGGCGGTGGGAGGAGGGTGGCCTAGGTAGCCAAATCAGTTTGGGAAATGTTCAGTTAAAACGAGGTTTTTATTGTCCATCGTAGGACTTCTTAGAGCCGTACTTTACTGGGTGAATTCTGATGTTCCTAGGGTAAGAAATGGCATGGCTTGTTTCCTAAAATATACTGACTGCAGAACTGACCTCTTCCCAACCCCTCGCTGGGAAATGCTGCTGCGGGCCTTGGAGACCCATTAGAACACTTTCACCCCACTTTATAAGGTTATAGATCCTTTACGTATTGAAAATTTCCCAAAAGTAGTGACTAAAATTAAGGATCCTCAATGTCAAACAAGTCTCAGCTGACTTAATGTTTTTTAATGTGATTGCAATTTCCTTTGTAAATATGGCATAGATCCTTATTCCCTTTATTTATTGTGATAATCTGTAATTAATATATAACCTCAGATGAATTTCTTAAAATGAGAGATGGATTGATTAAAATGGAATATTTTAAATGTTAAAGGGATCTTGGAATTTCTTGTTAAAAACTCCTTCTTAACTTGGACGTAGTCCAATAGTAGGACACATTATTTAACCAACATAAAAGAATATATTCTCTGTGGTAGGATTATGGATAATTAATTTTCTTTATGCCTATTTGGAATTCCTATATTTTCCACAATGAACATTTACTGCTTGTGTATTAAGAAAATGTACTAATAAACTCATTAAGCTGTAATAAAAATAGGACATCAACATGGAGTGCTTCTCAAAGGTTGCCATTTAAGTTATGTTACTAGCTGTATATTTTACTCTGGTCAAGAGAAGATTACAATCACAATATATAATTCATTTTTCTCTTCTTTATCACACAGTTTTGCTTACTGCTGTATCTTCAGTGCATAGAATAGTGCCTAGTAGATTGGTTTTTTTCTAAATGCTGCAGATTCTTTTCTCTTTCATTTCAATTTTTGAGGCATAATTTATCAATGGCAAATTGTAAGCATGTTAAGTACGCAGCTTAATAAACATATACAAATGCATATACCTGTGTAACCATCAACTCAGATCAAGGTAAGTCATATACCTATTATCCCAGAAAGGTCCCCTGTCTTCTTTTCAGTCAAATCCTGCTCCCACCCTTATTCTGATTACTATCACAATAGATTAATTTTATCCATTATTGAACTTCACTTCATATGAAATGCTTTTTTTTCTTTAGATATCTAGCTTCTTAATATGATGCTTTTGTGATTTACCTATATTGTCTCATGTATGAAGAGATATTTTGTTTCTTTATTGTCAATTGTACGAAAATACCACAGTTTGTTCATTTTCCTGTAAATGGACATTTGGATGGTTTCCAGGGTTGGGCTAATATAAATAAAATCAGGATCTCATCTAGATTTAGATTATTCAAGAAATAAATAGGACAATAAGAAGGAAATATTAGAGGCAATTCTTTTCATCGACTCAGTTGATCACTAAAGGATTAATAAAATTTTAGAAGGTAAATTTTTCATATACAGAGTTAATTGTAAATTTCAACAAATATTTAATGAGCATTTTTGTTTTCATACTGTACAAAATACAAAGATGAGTTAATTTTTGTATAAATTTATCATCTAGTAATATAGATAAGGCTAGTATACCAATATCCATGATGGAAAACACAATATGGTAAATGCAATAAGAGTAATATATTGCTATCAGGATTGAGAGAAGAAAAGTTATATTTCTTAAAATGATAATATCATTTACTAAAATAGTGAAGTTTGGGGCACAAAGATGTTTGGGAGGTGGGGGAAGATTATGAATTTGTTTTTATTATAAACTGAAGACTGAGAAATAGCAAGAGTGAGAAAGGAGAGAAAAGAAGAAAATGTAAGAATAGGAATTGAATAAACAGGAATTCGTGAACTAGAGGTGAAAACACCAATATAACACTTTCTGAAATGTTGACCTTCAATTTGACAGTCTGAAGTGGACAGAGGTTCTTAGCATCTGATACAGAAACATGAACCCTTTAATATATAGAATTCAGAGTGCCTGTGAACTTGGACAGAAAAAAATTACAAATTTATTTTCACTGTCTCACTGAAGTTGAACATTTCCTTTAAATAAGAATGTAGGCAATAAACTACAGCAGTATTGGCAGAACCCATTACTTCATCATTAATAGATATCACAGACATTTTCATATCATCTAACAGTTGCGAATATCTTGAAAAGCTCTTTGTGCTTTTCACTAGTTTGAAATTATTGAGGTTATAAGAACCAACATTAGATTTTTTTTATTGAATATACTAATTAAGAAATAATTGTTATAATATCACAATTGTTTTTAACATTTTAATAACTATATTTTAAAGAAATTGATTGCATTTGTTATCCTGTTCACTTCATGCATTTAAAAACATTATTCTAAGGCAATGCCCACTGATTTCATTAGACTGACAAAGGGGTTCAAGACACAAAGTTTGAGAACCCTTGACCTGGAGACTGTGGTATGTAGGGGCCATCATACTTTCAGAGACTGATTCACTCTACTTAAATACTACTTCTGGAAGGCTGAAGTGAAGATCAGAATGACAGTTCATTAATTTATAATAAGAAATAACTGCTACAGAAAAATTACAGAACTTCTAGGAGGAATGTGCAAATCTACAACTACTATTGGGGATTTCAACATATCTGTCTGAATAACTAATAGAATAAGTAGGGAGATTAAAAAACAAAAACAACAACAAACAAAACAGTAAAGAAGACATGTAAAGAAACAGATGTAGAATATTTGAACAACATGATTAGCAAACCTGACTTAACAGGCATATATAGAGCTCAAAGACTTCAGCATATGCAAAATATTTATTAAAATTGACTATATACTGGGCCAAAGATAAGTCTCAACAAATTTCAAAGGACTGAAATCCTACGGAATATGTTCTCTAATCACAATTTACATGAGCTAGAAATCAACAACAGCAACAACAATAACAAAACTAGAAAAGTACCTTATGGTTGGAAATAAATGCACTTCTAAATAATTCTTTAATCTAATCTCAAATTGGGTAATATTTTGTACTGAATGATAATAAAAGTAGGGCATATTATTATCTGTAAGATGCAGTTAAACCTAAGTCCTATGTAGAAGAAAATATATAGCTTGATATGTGTATGTTAGAATAGAAGAAAGTATGCATATCAATTAGCTAAGCTTCCAGTAAGAGAAATCAGAAAAAGACTAGAAAATCTAGTCTAAAAACAAAGAAGAAAAATTAAGATAATCATAGGAATTAAGGACATGAAGAACAAGACTTCTACGAAGAATACCCTTGGCCAAGTTCGCTTCATTGATGAATTCTATAAAACACTTAAAAAAACAAAACAAAACGTATTTTTTAAACTATTTGAGACGGTAGAAAAGTAGAGAATGATTTTTTATGAGATCAAAATAATTTTAATATATAACACAAGAAATTAATATAATTATTTGCTTTCTTTGTAAGCCCATGTAATAGTTTTCTATTGCCACTATAACAAATTATATTAAACTTAGTGGCTTAAAACAAGATGAATTTGTCATCTAATGTTTGTAGGTTAGAAATCCAATACAGGTCTCAGTGGGTTAAAATCAGTGTTAGTAGGCTGCATTCCTTTCTGGAAGCTCTAGGGGAGAATGTTTTTTCCAGCTTCTAGATGTTGCCTGCATTCCTTGACTCCTGCCTCACCCACTTTCTCCATCTTCAAAGCCAACAACAAGAGTTGAATCTTTATCATAGTGCATTATTCTGACCTGCTCTTACGGCCCTGTTCTCCACTTTTAAGGACCTCTGTGGTTTCGGTAAGCTCACTTAGATAATTGAGGGTATCTCTCTATTTTAAGGTCAGCTGATGAGCAACCTTAATTCCATTTGCAGTTTTAATTTCTCTGTTCTGTGTAATATAACATATTTCAAGGATTAGGATATAGACATCTTTGGGAGGAGAGCATTATTCTGCCTGCCACAGCATATATTTCATATTTATGACACTAGATGCAAAAGTCTTTAATAAAATACTAGCACATCAAATCTGGCAACATGTAAAAAGGGATTATATGAACAACCAACATGGATTTACTTTAGAAATGTAACATTGGTTTTACATTTAAAAATTCGGTTATTACAACTTACCACATTAACAGAAAGAAAAATTATCTGTTTGATAAAATTGAATCCTTATGATTTTAAAAGTTTTCTACCCAACAGACAAGCTAAAATTCGATACCAAGTTTTGACAGTGGTGTGAACAGTCAAAAATCTCCTGTCTTGCTGAGAGAGGGTATAGGTATAACCCCTTTGAAGAACTGGTTGGCATTATCTGCTGCATTTGAAGATATGCATACCCGTCACTTGGCAGTTCTACTCTTGGGTGTATACTCAGCTGAAGTGTGTTCATAAGCGTGTCAAAAGACAAGTATTTTCATAGCACGTATTTATATGGATAAAAACTGGGAACAGTTCTAACTCTATTTACAGTAGAGTGTATAAATCGGATTCTATCCTTATAAAGGAGTACTATACAGCAATGAAAATGAATAAGCTGCACTTATTTGAACAATATGAATGAATCTTGTGAGCATAAAATATAAGTAAAAAGATAAGCAATAAAGAATACATGGTGTGTCTCTATATTCATATAAAGTTTAGAAAATAGGTAAAATTGAATCATGGTTTGGGGGTTGTATGCTTAGGTGGAAATTCTCTTTTTTGAAAACTGCAAGCGATCTATTTTCATATAGTTTCAGATAGTAGGGAGTGGTGATTGAGAGATTAGGGGTATGGAGTTTTGGAACTGGCAGTGTCTATATCTTAACTGGGCACATGGTTGCTTCAGCTCTTTGCATTGTGATAAATCATGGAGGCACTATGTATTTCTGTTTTTTAATATTTTTCTTCTGCATATTTGACTTGTCACAAAGACTGGAGTATTCAGGTAGGCATGGTCAATTCATACGCTGTAAAGTCAAGTCAGTTAGAAACCATTTTACTGATATGTTATTAGGGACCAGTCGTGTAAACTCTTAAGAGTTTGTCTGATTAGCACAGTATCTCCAGGGCAGACCAACATGTGAAGCTATGCCATAAAACAAGATTTTGTCAGCAAAAACAAGAGGTACTGTATGCATTGGACTTGGGATATTTCCCTCGATGACAAGGTCTAGCTACCTCCATGGCTAGTTGGCAAAGCCCTTGGCTTCCAGGATGGTGTTTGGATAAATACTGCCATTTCCTATGACTCGATCTTCTCTACCTGCCTTGCCTACTCCTCTCCTACCTCACCTTTTTTATCTTTCTTTAGATATGTTGATGCAATAGGATTATAAAGTTGTCCCACCTGGCATGTTCCTGCAATCATGAGAGCTGATGTCTCCTTCAGGTTATTCTGAATCAGCAGACCTAGAACTGCTTATTGTTGTCATTTTGAAAAGTTCTTTAGGGTCATCTTTCCATAATTTTCACAGACAGACAACATGTGCATATAAAGTTGAGATATTGAAGGGATATCTAACAGGCAGCCAGAATGAAAGACTAGCATATTAAAATGAAGAGATCAAGAATAAAAATCAAGGCTGGATATCATCTCCATAGAAATGATCATTTAATTTTTGGAGTACAATGTTTATACAACATGGATTTTCTATTAATGTTTTTTTGCTATAATCTTAGTTTGATAGAAAAATAATTAAATTTGTCATCTAAAACTTTTATATTTGAGAATGGATTATTACAATAAATGCTGTCAACATGAAGTTCTTTTTTTCAGTTGATTAAGGATGTTTTAAAACATTTTTCATTAGCACTGTTAAATTATGTATCTATTTTATTTTATTTTATTTTTTGTAACCTGATTTATTTAATTACCAAATATTTATTGACTGCCCAGCTCTCTCCTGTATGTTGTATATGTTTGAACCACCTCTCTATTTTAAATCAAAAAATATTTTAGTATTTAAAGAATTCAGAATTTGTTCTTTTGAAAGATATTGGCTCAAATATACTGAAAAATTACAGTTAAAAGGTACACAGTATAATTTTAGAATTTTATGTTATTACAAACTTGTATTCAGAGTATACTTTTGCTTCTACTCTACCATTAGGAAATATATCAAAATGCTGCTAAAATGTAGATTTGACACTGAATGAATGAATGAGTTTGAGATTTATATATTCATTCACATATTCTTCTATTTTGTGACTCTCTCTGTTCTATTTTATTCTTGAGCAGTGCTAGAAAAATTCATATATTCTAGACAGTCTCTGAGCAATTCCGTTCTTTCTGTTCTGCCATTTAAAGAAACCCCAAATTCATTCTGTGTTCAATAACTTTCAGACATTTGGAGTTATAGAATTTGATCTATAAGAAACTTTAGTGACCATCCCAACTCCTGTTTTGTAGGCAACAGAACAGTGATGTGTTGGGATGATAATTTGTCTAAAGTCATATTCGCAGATGGTGGCAGCAGTGGTACCAGAACCCCGTCATCTACAAGAGAGGCTGGGCCGTCCTCTGTGACCACTACAATAGATTGAACGAGATGTTAGGCTTGAATGTAAGACAGACCTGCAGAAAGATTTCACCTTCCTCGTTTGTCAGTTTGTGATCTTGGGTATTTCTAATCTTTGGTTTCTTTGTCTATAAAATGTAATAACACTTACTTCATATGGTGGTTGTAAATATTAAATCAGATCATGCCTGTAAATTATTTAGCACAATACCTGGCATATAATACACATTCAGTAAATGTTTATTTTTTTCTTTCAATTTTATTGAGATTTAATTGGCACACAGCAATGCATACGTTTAAGGTATACAGCATAATGGCTGCTATTATTATTTCTGATATTTTTTTTTCCTTTTGAGGACAAACATCCTTATTTCCTCCCACTTTTTCTCATTTAATGTATTTGGGAGTTTTATACCATACTCTCTAATGCACGTTTTTCTTGAAATGTGAAAGTAAGGCCTGAAACAAATACAGTTTTTTTAGCTTAAAAACAAACCATGATATTTCTGCCTTCAAGATATTGGCAATGATTATAAAGTATTTTGGAACAATGAAAATTATAACTCACTTGTAAAATTCTTTATGAGATCATCTATATTTACTAGTGTACTTTTCCCTTTTCTCCCCTTGCATTTTTCTTCTTCCCACAAGCCTCATAAAGGAAAACAAACATATCATACTATAGTGGGGGAGAAAAAACATAGAGCCACAAGAAACACTTATCAAATTCCTTTAGGTCTACTCACTGGTGACCATTAGCCATGGTTTTATGTCTTTCTAATTTCAGACAGATAAATTTCCTGATCTGTCTGTCTGTTTATCTTATTATATACATTCCACCTTCGGTGTCAACATTTTGTTTCATTGGTGGTTAAGACTAGTTGTAAGTATATCCTCCAATTGTAGCAGTTTTAGATAAATGTGAGAAATGGTTATTAAATAATAATGATTATTTCTCCTAAAATTTCCAAATAATGATTTTGTGTAGGTGTTACTTCCAGAGGAATATTTGAAGTAGATTGTCATTCTCATATCTTTCCAACTGACTCCAGAACATAAAGCCAGCCTTTGAATTTGCTCCAGAAGTTGATCATTTAAATTGATAAACCATGCAAATGGAGTTCACAGGCTTCCTCAATGTGTAGGGGCTGAGATGTCTAGTTAATCACTTCTCACTTACAGCATTGTTACTTCATGTCAGGCCTTTCTGGGAAGCTGGACTTCTAAGACAGAGGAGGAATTCACAGCCTGGGCTCTGTCTGAAAGTAACTCACAGCCTTCAAGCAACCTTGCTTGAAATAAGCCCACTTCATAGTCATAACTACTACTGGTTCTGTTTCCAGCAACCTGACTGAACTGCTGTAGGTGACATGGTGAATATTCTCCATGCTTGTTGTGTCATTCTCATTTTCAGAAGCAACATGATGGTAGTTGCTGAGAACTGAACTAATGACTGGAAAGGAGATTCCATTTCTGGCTACTGAACTGTGCAACTTATGACCTTTATGTTCCTATTCTCCTTTGAAACCATAGTTTTTGAAATTGTTTTTATTGATGAGTCTCACAGTATTTTCATGCTACCCTACTTTGACTAATCATGGATGGCTCTCTCTGCCATATTTACGAAGTGATTATCTGGCTTGTCTCTTCTTAACTTGTGAAATACCATGAAGGCTTTGTGACGCTATGAAGGCTTTGTGACAATCATACTTCTACAGGTTGCATAGCCTAGTCTTTAAATATATGAACTAAGCAAAGTGCATGGATTTGAACACCATTCCTTCACTTAAGATACCTGGGTGATTTTGGCAAATTGTTTACCCTTGCATAGATAAAAGAGATTAACAATACCAGTTATCTCATATCATTGTATGAAGATTAAGTTAGAACATATGAAAAGATTAAGTTAAGAACATATGTAAAGTGCTTAGGACAGTATTGGACATTCAAACAGTAGCCATTGTTATTTTCAATGGTAGTGCCTCCCAGAGACATGAGATGGTAGTTGAAAAAAGGGCTCTGAGTACGGAAGCTTTCTTTTGTATTGGTGTCTGACTACTTGAGGCCAAGAGCTGGTCTGTGTATGTGACACCTGGTACCCAATGCAGATGGCCATAAGGAGGTGGGTGCACAGGTGGATCAAAGAAAAATAAGCTAACCTTTTTCATTTTTTTTTTTTTGCTAAAGGACTGAATATTTGAAATTATAATTTAAAATTTATTGTTTTTTCTGATCTTCTGAATTGCTTTTATTGATGGCTCTCACTGTATTTTCATGCTACTTTACTTTGACTAATCTTTGATGACTCTCCCTGCCAAATTTATGAAGCGATTATCTGGCTCATCTCTTTTAACATGAAATATAAGAAGGTTCTGTGGCTATGCAGTGAGTTGTAGCTCTGCTTCTAAGCCTCTGTTCATCAGTATTTTCTGTACAGTGTAAGATTACTTGGACATACCATGATAGAGAAAAATCATGTGATAATAGAAAGAATACGAGTCAATGATGAAGAAAAATTGATGTCTGAGTGAGGGTTCTTAATTTGTTGCCACTTTTTAGCTGCGGAATCTGAAGCCAGTAAAAGTGATGATATTGATACTTAGGGTCAGTATTTAAGTGATGGTATTGATATTTATGTCAGTCACATAGTTGGGAGCTGATTAATATAATAGTATATCTGAAGCACAGTTCTAGACATACAATAGGCATTAAATATTAGTTCTCTTTTCCTTTAGATGATAAACTGATGTCACCCAAACTGGCTTTGCTGATGATAGAGAATTCATTTGTTTATATTTGTCCTTGTGAGTTACCAAGCAATTTTTGCTGCAGTGGAAAGATTTTTGTCTTTTAGCCAGCAGGTGGCAACCAAATTAAAGCTAAAAGTTCTCATTAAGGTAACTGGTAAAAATCCTGCCTTTTCATATTAATGTTTGTTGGAAATGACAGGTGGATGAAAAACATTTGGCTCAAATGGAGTCATCTCCAGCTAAGGCATTTTTAGGTCCCAGATATGGATTAGTTTTCTTGAGGCTGCTTTTGCTTTTAGTACCAGAGTATTATGCTCATACATCTTAGAGGCTTGTCAGAGGAATCATTGAGATTTATGCAACATTGTGTTTAAAATAATGAATCTATTCACTTGATTTAGCAGTTAAAAAGCAGAATAAAAAGTAAAAGCAACAGTTGATAGAATGGCATGGTTATAAATATACTGTTTCTTTATTTTTATTCTGGTTTTATGTTGGGGGTGTTGCTTACTGTGGGTGTGAGTGTAATTTTTAAACAAAGCACACCTCTTAACTAAAAAGACTTTAAAAGGTATAAGCAGTATAGAGTCCTTTGTAAAACCAGTCTGTGAGTCTTTTTCTTTTAACCTGTAGAGTGGGGATAATATCAACACTACATATTTGCAAGGATTAAAGTAGATGATACATGAAAAGTACTTAGTATAGTGCATGGCACACAGTAAGAAAACAATAAAATGATACTGTTTAGAGGATTTGTATTATCATCATAGAATCAAGAAAGGTAGGAGGGATCTGAGGGACCACGTGATCTAACCTTTTCATTATACAAAAAGGAAACTGAGGCATAGAAAAGTTAACTTGAGCAAAGTCACAGAGCTAATTAACATCAATATCCATTCTGGAAAGGGATCTCCTGAAGCCACTGCTCTTTTTAATACCAATACCCCTGGATTAATTATTAGCTCCAGCTGGAAGTGGTTGGCTGTTGAGGATTAGCTATCCCTTTTTCTCAGGACTGTGGGTAAGGCAGGGGGAGTGGTGGCTGCTGTGATGTCTGTGTTTAGAAGAGATGTCAGGATCAAACCAGTCACATGATACATGCTGCTGATATGCTCGGAGATGAAGTCAAGTTTAAACAGTAAGATAAATCCCTTATACTGGCTTTCCCCACCCCAAAGCAAGTCTCTGCTATGCCACTTTTCTCTCAATAGGAAGACCATATCTGCTAGTCATTGTATTTGATATATGTTTACTGTCCTGTGATTGTCAGTCACTATCACCACTGTGTTCAAGGAAAAAAGTTAGTGACCCTCACTTGCTAAAGCTGGTATCCTTAATTAAATTCTCAATGATCTGCAGTTTTTTATAAAAGGCCTTTAAAAAATGAAAGGCCAGAGGAGCAAACATTTCCCCTCTATTTACCTTGCTGCTCACCACTCTTAGCCATAGAGGGCAGAGATTTTTGGACACTCTGCCTTAAATCTGTCAATGACTGTCACCATTGTACTTATATAACCTGCCAATATGCGACACGTGGTCCATCACACTGCCAGGGAAATTTACGCGGTAATATATTATAGATTTATTATTTTGGGTCTGAGGAGCACAG
>NW_006494612.1:19583366-19684652 GCF_000325575.1 Pteropus alecto | reverse complement strand
AAAATTTTTCAAATCAGAAAACTCAGCAGGACATCACTGGGCCGTCACTTCCCGAATGCCCACAATGGTTTCTCCTTCCTCTTTTATGCCAGTACTTATACCTGGCAAAGATAGCACTTTAGTCATCTCAATTATAGTTGGAAATTTTCAAAAACCAGCCGAAACAGCAGTGATGGTGGTTCAAAGCTGGAAACAAGGGGCTTACATACTCTGCTATGCATTTGTGTATTTTCTGTAGCAGACTTGTTTCTCCTTTTCTGACATTTCTTTTCCCATTTCAGGATTCTTCCTTACTCAGGTCTTTGTTAACTGATAGGGCTTGATTTTACCATATTTCTGGGGACTATTCATATCAAAAATCACACCAGGACCACAGGGGAGCAATTAAAGAAAAATCTGAACCCCAAGGGGATGTTTCAGGTGTAAGAAGAGAGATTCAGGTAGGTGGCACACAGTTGCCTTCTCGGAGATGCTCAACACATACCAATGGACCACTGCCTCTGGCCCCAGTCAACCTGAGGGAAGGATCCTGATAATAGGACTGTTTCTAGACCAGGTACATGAGACACGACTGCCTGAAGGATGTTTCCAGCCCTGGAATCATTTCAAGTAACTAAGTTAATATCTTTAATGTCTAAGATTTATCAAGCAGCGGTCTTCTAAAATTAGATACTTGTAATTTACAATTAGGCTTAATTATAGTTGTTGATTAGTGATGCTCATGATAGTTTAATGCTGTGCTATAGGGAATCGTGGACTTTGTGTTCAACTCCATGCATTTTTATCATGTATTCTGAAGCTATGTAAGATAAAGACAGGTAGAGACTATTGACAAATTAGTCAATCCTAGTGTGATAGTGATTCTGGTTTTTTTAGGAAAGGGGAGGTGAAAGAATAAAGTGAAAATATTATTTTCCTTCCTGTTTCCAAATGTATAGTTGGCATTGCTTTTTCTTCATGGGTGATATAGGGTCGTATTAACAATGACTGATTCAGTAAACTAGCCTGGTCTTACCACAGACTTCCAGCATTTATCTTATCAGACACACACACACACACACACACACACACACACACACACAAAGCAGGGACCCATATCTACTGCATTTCTCTCTATTATGTTGTTCTCAGGGTTGCACTGACCTGTCTACACCCTTCTGTGGGTAAGCAGGACTTTTGTGTCCTTTTCAAATGGTGCCATTCCTGGAATAACTGACTGCTTCTGCTTTGTGTTCCCTATTACCTTTGCAGTCTTCTGTCTACACACCCAGAACACTTCCTCCATAGAGCGTTTATTCGATTGCTACTTTCCTGTAACATGTTTTTTGCAATACATTTGATAACTTTATTGCTATTTTTGGAACATATTTTTTAGTATCTCCTCCTTGAGGGTCGAGTCATTGCTAAGCACATAGTAGTTAAATAAATATAAATTATCAAATGAACGAATGACTCAGTATAATTTATTAATGACTTGAAATACCTGGTAAATCTTAAAAGAAACAGATTTTTGACTTTTTGTGAAGTTAAAAATTGTTTCTACTTGGTCATTCTACATTTCATTGATACCAAGATGTATATTAGTTTCATTTATATTTGAACATCTGTGAAATTAGGATGCAGCTTATAATTGGTGGTATTCATAATATTATTTGCAGTATTTTTTCTTGACCAGAGATTTGCAAAATTATAAATGATGAGTCTAATAAAGGATAAGTTTGTTAGATTTAGTAGACTATAATAAGACTAAACTCACCTTAATATGCATATGCTGCTTTTATCCCCATGATAGAATAATGGGAAAAACATGGATTTTGAATCAAAGGAATTTTATTATAAATTCTGGCTCTGCCTTTTAAAAACAAATCTGAGCAAAGAATTTGCCCTGAAATTAATCTTTTAGGTTGTAGTATTCCCATCTGTATCACGGAAATAAAGCATTCATATTAGGGTTTTGCTATATAAGCATTTGATGAACAAATTTAGTGAATGCCTGTTCCTTTTTTCTATCTCCTCCACCAGCTTATTTGTACCTCAGAAAAGTCCTGTCTGGTAGGAATATACAGTTTCCATTTTATAGCTTCAGAAACAGAGATTTAGCAGTGTGACTAAGAGAGGGACCTTTCTGGAGCCTCTGATTTTTCATAATTCCCCACGTTCCATTAGGCTTTCTCAGGTAACTATTGACGTAGGTAAGAGCCTAGCTCCTTTTTTGTTGATAAATTTCCTAGGCAGCCTGGGTAACAATTTTACACAATACCTTAATAACAATATTATACACTGCATCCTTTTCGGAAAGGATTTTACCTCTTGCCCTCATCCTGTAAACAAAGATGGACCTCTATTTAAAGAAGAGGAAAAGGAAGAGGGAAAAGGATGTTATATCACCTGGCCTAGCATTTTTGGGAGCAGATGTTTTCTTCATCTCATAGTTCACAGAAAATTGGTTCAAGATGATATAAACCAAGTGTTCAAAAATACTGTGATTCATAAATCAATTCATACTATTTTTTTTTTGTTCGGATAGAACAAAACGATGAGGGTGGCTTGAAATTAAAAATTGGTACTGAAACCTGAGGCTTAGTGTTAAACTAAAAGCAAATTATCAATGTTATAATATGGAAGACCAAAAGGCAGTGGATGTTAGACCTTTAGGCCTAAAACATCCAGTGTGTAATCATTGGTAGCTGTGGAAATTGCTTTTATGTTTTCTCACTTTAACCTAAAAATTTTCAATTACAATTTTTTTAGCCTCATTTCTTTCTTTCTTTTTTTATCGGTAATCACATTTTTTAAATTAGATTGCAAATTGATCAAATAACAAGGAAACAGACTTATTTCAGTAGTAAAATATCATCAGACTTAAAGAAGACATGGGTGCCTGTTGTTTGCAATGCAGTTAGGTTCCTGAGTGAGCCTAGCTTGCTTCCAGACTCTGCCAAGGGCTAGCTATGTGATTCTGGCCAGTGCACTGATGCGTCGTCTTTCAGCCTTAGTATCCCTAAATAGATAAGATGGGAGATTAAGAGAGAAAATATTTTAAAGTACCTAGCAAATGCCTGAAACTTGATAGGTGCTCAATAAATTCACCTTTCCCTTCTTTTTCTTCCCTTTCTTTTTTAATCCTTTATCCTTGATTAAAAACTTTTATTGTCTGAAAAAATTTTGAAGTTTAATGGATCTAAGTGGACTCCCAGTGTGGAAATTAAATATCTCTGAGGAATGGGTAAATGCTGCACTTATCAATGAAACAGGCTCAGGTAAAAAAACAAAAAACAAAAAACAAAAAAACAAAACCCCCAGTTCCCTTAGGGAGAACTGGCTAGAGATCCAAAACTTTGAATATGAAAAACAAAAGTTTTCAACACTTTTTCCTCACCTGCTGGTTGTCCTGCTCAGTCCTTTCCAGGTACTTGTAACCACATGTTGCCTGAAGCCTTCCCACTGTGGGACCTTATTCAGAGCTCGTCCTCAAAAAAGCTTTGTTTTTAAGCATTTGTTAAACATTTCCATTTTCTAGGTTAGGAGTCATGGGGTAATTTTGAACCCTTCCCTCTTCCATTCTAACTTCCACAGACCTACTGAGTCTGAAAGATTCTATTGCTATAATGTCTGTGCATTGGCACTGCTGTATGTAGCATGGGTTGAGAGGGGAGGTGGACAGGCAAGTCTGCCACTGCTGGAGTATTACAACACCCTCCTTACTGATAAGCTCTACTGTAATGACCTCCTAATGGATTGCTCTTCTACATCTTTTTCCTCCCATCTATGCTAGTTATAGCCTTCATGGTGTCCTTTCTTCTAGTAGAGCTAATTGTTACTACCTCGCTCAATAACCTTTCATTATTCCCCGCTGCTTATAAAATATAGACTAAATACTTGTAAGGCACTAGAAGGGCCTAAACACCTGGTACGAATTTATATAATTTTATGTTGGGCATATCTATTCTACTTCTCCTTCTCTATCTTGCATTCTTCACAGCACTTTGGCTGTGAATATACCTTGACTTTGTAGAAGCTGCGAGCCAGAATCTGTGCCTTAGCTTCTTTGTTCTCTCTCCTGTGGAAAACCTTGCTCTACCCACTCTAATACAAAACTTAGTGGGTCATTATTACTTGATATATGTTTACTAGAATTTTCTCTAATTGTAAAATAATAAGTGTTTAGTACAGAAAGCTCCGGTGAAAAAATCACATATGCACATTACTTTAATTGTGCCCTTTCTTAAAACCTTAATAGAACTTGGAATTATTTACTTCCTATTAGTTGTTCCCTTAGCATTTGGATATTCGTTCGATCATTAATTTCATTTAGTTTTGCATTTATTATACAATGTTTAATTTTATAAATACAGATCTTTCCTACCTTACGATAAACTCCTGGGGTTTAGGTTATATCTTAGTCATCTATACCTCCCTCAGGTTATCTGTTTGAAGTGAGCCAGAGGCTGCAAAATTACCCCACATGTGATGTCAGTGGTGAAATTATGGACTGTTGGTTTTTTTCAGAGGCTGACCTACTATACTAGTCTTCCTCAGAGTACTCCAGCACACCACTGTTGCTGCCTAGTACCTGCTCTTGGGACATTCCAGGAGTTTCCAATGGGTTCATTTTGTGCCTCTAGTTCACAACGAGATGGTACAATGTTTGCTCTGGACAGAAACCTTTGTTAAAGTATTTTTTAATGTTTGATGGTGACTCTATCACATTTCTATTTATGTTTCTGATATGTGAAAGTTCATAATAGACTGTGTAGAACACTGTAAAGACAGCCTCAAAAGAAATCAAATCCTCAAGGTCTCTGTCGGTTTTATTTTGTTTTCTCTAAGTGATGTATTCGTGATATTCGCAAGATAAGACAAGTGTTACTTTTGAGAGGACTGGTAATAAGGAGAATTCTGATATACATCTCATTTTTGTCACCAAAAATGTGACTCTACTGCCTTGATTTGAATTCTTGATAACCTATAGTGATATAAATTTCCCAGAACATTACAGAGTGTGATTTAAACTCAAAGACTTGGAAGGTTATATTTACTTTTTGGAAATTTTTTTTTTAAAACTTCTGTTTAAGAGGAAGCGTCGGTGTGATATAATGTGTGTGGAAACTGAAAGAAGAATCTACCTTTGTCATACCAAGGCGCTCTCTTCCTGCTTTTCTTCTCTCTCATGTCAATTTTTGACAAAAGCTGTTCTTTATGACTATATCTTGTCTACAGTGTTTGTGGATATTGATGTATATGTAAAATGTATTGTGACATGCTTGGAAAGATGATGACTGGAAAGAATTTTATTATGTTTATTGTTATATATTAATCCTTACCTGTAGAGATATGACATATTTGATATTAAACATGTAATTTTATTATTGGGATAGGAAAAACATATATCTCACATACTTTTAAAGAAAGATACAAAAATGAAATACAGTTAGTGAGAAGACAGGTTAAATGGAAAATAACATATTTTCTACTCTACGTGGTGGAATTCAACTTTTTTTTTTTTTTTTTTTACTACTATTGAACTGTAGAGAATCTCATGGTTTTTTTGGTAGGTGTGGGGTGGGGTGGGATAGAAATTTTGAAGAAATCGTTTAGAATTGATTCATAAGAGCTAGACATCAGTTCTTACGATAGACACTTTGGTTGAGCCGGGGACTGCGTGTTGAGGCAGTCTCTGTACTTGAGTAGTTTATACTGCAAGAAAGTATTCTGGTGCCAGGATATGGTGTTTTCCTCAAAACTTAGAGTCTTGGCTCTGTAAACATCTGCCTAACCAGATATTTCATGACCTTTTCCTTAGCATCTGCTTCTGTAAAAAAAAAAAAAAAAATTCCTTTGGACTAGATATAGACAAACTTTGGACAACTTCAACCCTGCAATTTTGAGTCTGTTTTAAAATTGCAGAAGGCCAAGATCGTCATGATGATAGCCATGTTCTCTGAATCTCCATAACAAAACAGCAAGCCAAATTATTAAATAGAAAGAAGGCAAATAACTCTTCTACATATTTTCAGAGCTTGTTTCAGGAGCACAAACAATTTGAGACTAGGATCTTATGTAAGGAGATCTTTCTCAATTAAAGTGAGACATAGGGCATTTGAGTGAAAATCCTTTACAGTAATGTCTAGAGCAATGTTGTATTTTTTTTCTGGAAGCATATTGAAAATCTGTTGAAACTTATAAACTCTAGTTAAAAAAAAATCAGTATAAACAATTATGTTCAAAATCTTGGACATACTTTATTTCATTGGAAGTTTATTCTTTCACAGATAATATAAATTTCCAATATAACAAGTGAATTTCAACCAATGAAGCAAATATATTATACCCAAAGAAGTAAGTATACTATACCAAAATTTTGCAGAGACAGAATAGTTTATTTCCATGACCCTATATTGCCATTAATTCTAAAACAAATCAGCTTAATAGATTTTGGGGAAATAAAAGTTTTGCCACCATATAAAATAGTCTGATTGATGTCAAGGTATATACTGATTTCAAAATGTTAAAATCTGTTCTTAAAGCTGAAGGAATATGGTATAATTTTTTTAAACCAGGAACAATGACTCATTTTTTTTGGGAAAAAATATTAGTGATTATTTCCAGAAAACAAAAATAAAACCCCAGTGGTCAAACAAGAAACAAAATTAAATTCTTCACAAAATAAGTTTTAATAAAAAGCCTGTTTTCTCACAGAGTAATGCACATATTTTCTTTTATACATTATTTTTATTTCATTTGGTTAACAACAATTCCTGAAAACTCTGATTCCTAGAAATATGTGGTAGCAGCAAAGAAAATTAGAATTTATACAATTTGCTTTACTGGGAATCAACACTGTCTTGAATCCTTTAAGACCATGAGTTGGAGTCATCGTTGGAAAGTCCAGAGTTACTCTTTTGTTACTCTCCCATTTTTCTATTCTGAATAGAAAAATGGGAGAGTAACAAAAGAGTAACTCTGGACTCTTTTGGAGAGTCTTTTGGACACTTGTAGAGAGCATTGATCCATGATGACATGTGAATCTAACTTCTTCCCCAGAGAAGCAAAACCAGAAGTGTTGCTAAACATATTGGGTACTATGTGTATAAATAGAGGACAGGAATTTTTTTCCCAGTGAAATGATGCTTCACCATTTTTTAAGACATTTCTAGTCTCAGAAATCTCCCAAAGGGCTCAGAAAATAGAATCTCTTCTTTGAGGATATTTGCCTATACAGTTTTATCAAGTATTTTTGTTAAATAAAAAATATACTCCAGGAACTACTCTAAAACGTTAGAAGAATTACTTTCATTTTGGAGTGAATAACCACCATTTTTTTTTCCCCCAGTGGAACTATAGCTTCCATTTCCTTGTTTTTCTCCAAGCCACCAATCAACTCAGCCCTTTCCAACTCAGCATTTCCTTTCAGCTTCACCAGGTTTTCTCCAATCACGGTGGCTTCTTTTACTTGACGAGGAGATCAGAATCCTTTTGTAGTCTACTTCAGGACAAGGCTTTTGTATTGGAGCTTATCTAAATATTGATACAATTTCAGATGTTTCAAATTGAGTCTTTATAGGCAAAATACTACCATTGCAGAATGTACCTTCCTCCAAAATACACTTCACTCTTCCTAACTTTATGCTTCCAGATGCAAGGGTTTGCAACATGAGTCCCATTGTATTCAGCAATGAAGAGAAAGCCAAAGAAAAGGTTAGAGTCATTGCACTTTCTTGCCTTCACTAGTTTTGACATAAGAGAGATTTGCCATGAAGCTAAATGAAGTTAAGCCTTCAGTATTTCACTCTTGCAAGGCTCCTTCCAGGGCCTGTATCTAAGAAACTCAGTAAGCTTCAGAGACCATAAACCTAGATCTGTCTTTGCCTAATATATTTTTTAAAGGATGTTTATAATCATAATGGCCAGAATACTTTTATTTCTATCAGCGGTAACAATTTTAGATATGATGGCATAATGATGATGACCTGTTGAGTCGCATGCCACACTCCCCTAGTAATCTGACATAAAAAAGAAGTTTCAGAGTGTTAAGAAAGAAAATAACATTTGTGCCTGTCTCCATGTTAATCTCCATAGGTATTAGATTTGGATCAATATTCCATTTGGTTAAACACTTTAGATTTGCTGTAGATTATTTTATCTCATTAAATATTTATGTAGATTTTTTAAATAAACAAAATAGAATCAGTTCCAGTACAACGGTAACCTGTAATATTTAAGAGCTCAGGCTCAATGGTCATATTAATCTAGATTTACATGTCCTGGTTCTGCCATCTACTAGGCGGGTGACCTCATATTCCTCATCTCTAAAGTGGGCTTAATTCTAATATCTGTCTCAGGGTCGTTGTGACAATTAAATGAGACTGTGTGTACCATGTCTAGGAAAGAGTAAACATTCAAATATTAGCTATTATTAATTATTGGTAGTAAACTCTTTAATTGTAAGAAAGATCTTACTAGATGTTTGTCAAGAAGCCTAAATTAGCCTCTGTCAATAGCAGTTATAAATGATCACAGGCATAGCTAATATTTTCTCCATGGAGGAACAGTTAAAAAAATAACTTTGAGAGTACAGAAATTTTTAGAGCTGTCTAGAGAGAGGGAAAAGGGCTTTTTCCTTGTTGCTCCAGAGGCAGAATTAGTAACAATGTTGCAATTTCCAAGGCAGTAGGATTAGATGCTGTATACAGAATAATTTTCAGTCACAGTTTCCCAGTACAGAACTGGCTTTCTTGCAAGCTTACAAGAATTATTCATGCAAAGGCTTGATAAAATATCAGGTAGGAGATACTAGAACACTCCTTCTTCATTGGTTAATGCTACTGTATTAATCTAGGCTATCACCTATGTAAAACTTTAACTTCAGAGTTGATGATTAATTTATTCAAGTTCTTGTTAAAATATATTATTGTAAATTGAGTTTAACTTTGCCAGTTGAAAGGTCAGCTTTCACGTGGCCTTGTGTCCCTACACAGGCTTTCAGTCATCTTATAGGTTTGTTTGAGTGTACACATCCTCCTTTGTTGCTGTTATACTTTATGATCTATTAGTCTACCTAAAATTCCTCAAAAACAAGTTTTCGATTTTATCATTCCATAAGCATACTAGTTATATTTTTTCATTATTTAAAATAATCATTCCATGTAAAGAGACCAAAAAAAAAAAAGAGAAAAAATTTGATAAATAGGTTAATTCCATTGCAATTAAGGTACTCTGAAAATATAATTCCATATTACTGAATAGGTTCCCAAATCAAAATATGAAAACCAGTTAATAACCTCTTTGAAACTAAAATCTTTTTTCATTATTTTTGATTACAGTTGCCAAATTGTCTGAGGCTACAGTACTATCTCCACCCTGTTTTTAGCAACCTACTTGAGTGCATAAATTACAGCTTCCCTTTTCCTCCCTAAGTCAGCTAGTACACCTCATTTAAAGGGAATGAATGAAATGAATGTTTAAACTTCTGGATGTTATTTAATTACTTTGTAAGATGTTTCATAACAGGAAAGTGTTTGGCATGCAATCAGTAGCCTAGAACATTAACATCTTCAGGGATGTTAGATTCTTGATGTTTGTTTAAAGTGCTTGTAGAAGAGAGTAAAAGAATACATATGTGTATTTTTAGATAGACTAATATACATATGTATATAAAAAATATCTCTATGAGGAAGGGCGATGAGGTATAAGAGATGAACTCTAGCTAAATCTTGGTAGGGTTTGGGGTGTGAAATAAGAAGAGCTTTTCATGGGAACATATCATGTAGTAAAGTCCGCTTCCATGATGGTCATAAGGAAATTCTGAAACCATCTTTAATCTCCTTGAGCCTATATGTGAGGCTACGTACACTAGGGCACATCCTACCCGTTGTCTGCCTGTGGCAGACAATATCCTCAGACCATTAACAATAAGACTTATGAAAAGAAAGGAATCCAGAGGATTTTCATATACCTGAAAATTAAATTAGTAGAATTCAAATTTTATGTATTAAGCTATGTAAGTCAACTTAGAGTACATGTTATTTTGTGCCTCAAAAATTAAAAATCATGGTTATTGTATATCCAAATATTAATTTGAACCTGTAAAATAGTTATATTTTAATCTGCATATTATAATTTATTATTAAACAAGTGGAGAGGGTATAAATGGTCAAAGGCATAACTTAATAATTTTGGTTAAAAGTAGACAAAATCCCCCTTTTAATTGAATTATCTCATTAGAGTTGGCAGCATTCATGGCTGTCAATGGGCATGTGTGACATGGACAGACTGAGGATATAGCAAAGGAGGAAATAAAAATAGAAGAAAAATAAAAGATGAAGACAAAAAAAAAAAAAAAAGGTCCAGGAAAGTAAGAGAAAAGAAGGAGTGGGATTGGAATGCAAATAAAAAGAGAAGGAAAGAGTTACCAAGAGGTAGAGTGTATGGCCTACCACCAATAATTGAACAAGGTAGGGATTCCTGTACTTTTGCATTTCAGAGCAGCTACATAGAAAAAGAAGTGTGAATGTGGGGAGCACTAATCATTTTTCACATAAACATATTAAAAAGACAGAACTCATATACTCCAATCTACTTACATTTTGCCTCTCTTCCTGTATTTTTCATTTTGCCTGAACTGGTGAACATTTCATCACAGGTTCACACTGGTATGTACATGGAAACCATTTGTGTAATATTACCCATTTTAATTTAAAAATTTAGTATTCTTTCTAAGGACACATTAAATTCATTTGATTCATCCAACATTTACTGAAGGCCCATTATGGAAAGGAAGAGAAAAGAATGACAGTGGGACCAGAGGGAACGGTATCTGACAGATGGAATGGAAAGACTTGGGTGGGTGGGGTAGCGAGAATGCTCAGTGGCCTACTCAAAAGTTTGGAAGTGGTTCTGTCAGCAACTGGGAGGCAGTGAAAGTTTTTTAAGCAAGGAGAGACATCATTAGAGCTGTAAGTGTGTGTAAATGCAAAATAATTTGGAGGAGAAGGCAAGGAAATGAGCTAAAAGGGCTGTTGTAATATTGGCGCTAAGACATAGAGTGTGGAGGGGCTTGGGCAATGGGGATAGAAAGGAGACAGTGGGTAGAGCCCTACCGAGGTGGAAACGCAAAGATCGAACAACTAGTTTTGAGGGGGAGGTAAAGAGCTACAATAATCTTTTTTAAGGAAGAATTTTGTAAAAGTTTGCTATGCTGTGAGAGAGAGGATAAAAAATAAATATAAAATACTTTAAGTGTGTAAGTATGAATTAAGTACTTATTTCGCATGTTATTTTAAATAATGAAAAAATATAACTAGCATGCTTATGGAGTGATGAAATTGAAAACTTGCTTATGAGGAATTTTAGGTAGACTGATAGATCATAAACTGTAACAGCAACAAAAAAAACCCCTCTTCAATTCAGGCTGGTAGGTATATAGAAGACACTAGAATTTTTTAGGGGAGAAAGAACAGAAACATCTCGTATTTTTTCATAACTTTTGAGCTGGTTTCTTAATTTACAAGACAAAGAACAGCATGCTGGTTAAAAAGAATGGAATTTAGTCTAGAATTCTGTTCAAATCTAGCTTCTGGCACAGAACAATTGTGTTATCTTAGACAAATTACTTATCCTATCCCTCAGCTTCACTTTTCTTATACTTTTCAAAATGCAGGTGATAATGATACCTATGTTGTAGGGTATGTGTGCTCCCCTGTTAGAGATAGATACAGTGGAGTTGAACTCAATTGAATGAGAGAATACATGTAAAACACGTGTCACAGAGAGAGCCTGGAATATAGTAGATGATTAACAAACGCTAAGTACTTTTTTTTTTAATCTTAGCAATCACATTTAGCAGAGTGTTAGTAGATGTGCCCCCCGCCCGCTTTTTGATAATAAAAGGTGTTTGATGAAAGTAAGAGGTAAATTTGGCATTGGCTTTTATGTGAAAGAAAACCACATTCCAAGGCACACAATCATTTTTATGAGAGTGTTTTTAACTGGACACGAGATAAAGCCTTTCTTATGACCTGTAATTGCTGCTTTGCGGCAGGTTTATTGGTTTCTGCTATGGTTAATTTTAACACTGAACGTGAAGGGGTTAAGAAATGTCCTTACTCATGTTACATGAAGTGGCAGAAATTATCAGATGGAAACAAGAATTGGGAAGGTAAAAAAAAGGCTCCTCAGTAACCCATTGTTTTTTAGCCAAGACATCTTGTACTTAAATTCATGAGAGCAGTCTACAACCTGGCAGTTTAATCGGATCTGAATTTCTCCAGGGTGGTGGCAACAAGTCACCTCCCACCCTGTCCCCTAACTACAGCCACTCAAACTGGAATGGCCCCGGGCAGAAACAATACTCTGAGTCATAGCTCCTCTCATTGGAGAGCCAGGCAGCCCTTCAGTGGGGGAGGTCCCGCCCCTCCCGTGCGAATCGCTGGCCTCCGGAGGAGGAGCTGGCCGATGCTAATGAGCAGAGTTTCCTTTGCGAGCCTGGAACTTCATTCCCTTTCTCCGTGTTAGAATCGCAGAAATTATGCCCCTTCTCTCACCATGAGCTGGCTCTCCAGTTCCCAGGGAGTTGTGCTAACTGCTTACCACCACAGCGGCAAGGACCAGGCCGTGGGGGAGAGCCATGGCAAGGGAGGAGAGGAAGCCACCTCGAGGTAAGCCCTGGCATTGAAAAGCCAGAGAACAAAACAAAAACCTCTTACCTGCTACAGGAAAAAAAAAAAAGTGACAGGGAAGTGCGGGGAGAAAGGAATGACTCCGCGTGTGGAGCCTAACCTCCTGCAGCAGCTGAAGTGTTTGGCGGAGGTACTATGTGCTTTGCATCTCATCTAGTCCAAATTTGAAATAACCCATAAAATTACTGGTGAGGACGGATCAGAAGGAACTGGGGTTATGGCTGTCAGACTTGTTGCTTAGCAGGTGCATTTGCAAATGCTGAAAGATCAAATGACTATATTTGAACCACTTCCTAAGAGATGGAATTCTTGAATGGGCTCAGGGCTCAGCCGCTGGAACTGCTAGTTGGGGAAGTGTGCCAACAAGCAGGAGGGCTGATCACTCACTGTACAAGCCGCTGTTGTTAGAGTGTTTTTTTTTTCCCTCTCCTTGCAGAAAGCAAACTTCTTAGGCAAGAAGCCCAAGACACTGGCCTGTGGCAGTATGTTTCATATTCTTTTGTTAATGTGGATTTTTGGGGGGCGTGTGGGGTCTTTCAAATAGGAGGATTTTGTCAGGAGGTAGTACTCTGCCGCCAGAGTGAAATGTGGTTGTTAAGTCACTTTACAGGTGGAGAAGGGCACACGTTCTACCGATCCCTGAGGTATGCAGTGCCTTCCTCTCTGTGTACTTTGTTCTGTTTTCCGAAGACTGTTTTTTTTCCCTTCCTTCCCTTAATGACCTTCTCACTAGCTGGACATTTTTAACTCAGTCTTAGATATAAATTGTAAATAATGACCTAGAAGTTTGCAAAAAGCAAATGCTAATGTAGTTGTATAAGACAGTAACTTAGTTATCAGTGAGCACATTTCCTCCCTAACGTTTAATGTAATAATAATACCTCCTTTGTTCTTATATCACTTATGCTTATGCCTTAAGCTGAAATAATGCCTTCTTTCATTTGTTTTAAAATCCCCCAATGTGGAGGAGGGGAATAAAAATCAGGAATGGCTGTAATTCTCTGCCTTAGACTCCCTGGCCTACCAGAACATCTCACACAGCAAAAGTTTGTAGTCCGTTGAAGTAATTCATTTCCAAAGATAAAAGAGAATTGCTCCTTGTGCCTTAGATGTGTTACCATCTTATTTTCTGTTGTCTTAAGTATGTTCTGTGAGAGAACATAAAGTGTTTTGTCTATTTTTCTGTAGAACACTGATGTAGTAGTAACCTTAAGCAGCAGCAGCAAGCAGCCTGCAATGTCAGCCCCACACAACTCAAAACTAGGACCCCACATGACAATCAAATTTGCCATGTAATTGTATACACTTAGCACATTCTCCTGTGACTTTATTCTGGGTGGGCTGAGAAGCCGAGCTGAATCTTGGGTCTTGATTGTGAGAGTAGAGAGAACCTTAGGGAAATGGAGTCCAGACTTCTCATTTTCCCCTTGAGGACTCAAACCTTAGGAATTAGGTTGTTGCAAGGTCTGTGGTTCTAGGCCATTGCTTGGGGCTGCTTATCCAGTTCTGGGGACTTTATCCCGTGCTTGCAGTTCTGCAGCCTGCTGTGGGTGGCCTATACCAGAGGGGGTTGGGAGAACAAAAGAGGAATGGATCATTCTCCACCTATGCTAAAGCTGGATCCAGAAGTACTGTGGTGGCAGGTGGGCAGCTACTCACACAAAGAGTGCTCTTCATGGAGTGTGGCACCAGGTCTGATCCCAAGTCATATCGCTTGTCCATACTGACCCCAAATCCCCATCACTGAAGTAGAGTCCTTAGGGACAGTTATTTATATTGGCTGGAGAAGATGAGAACCCTGGTTTGAGGGCTGAGAGGAGAGAGAGTCACTAGCTTTTACCCTTAAGTATGAAATAATTTATCAGACAAGCTTAGTGTTCCTTTGTGAGGTAGCCTGTTTAGCCTGAAAGTGAGTGGGTGGGTGATGGATGGAGGGAGGAGTGATTTGAGAGTGAGATGGGCTCAGGATTTGATCCTCTAAAGATGGCGGTGAAGAAGGGTATGCATAGGCCTTTGGCTCTGGCGGAGTTGGTCAGCTAATGGAAGCGGCCTGGAGGTACACGGTTGATGGTTGACACCCATTTTAAAAAGCTCTTCAAAAGGCAAAACTAAGCCAAAAAAAGGGACAAAATTCTTAAGAAGAGGAACATTTAGACTCTCCCCCCTCCCAATTTAAAACTTGCTGAAGGGAACACAGAAATCTAACTTTGCTTATTGCAAGATTTTGTCTCTTCAAAATAATATGCGCATTAATGAACCATTTAATCAAACATTTATTTACTTACTTGTTTGTTTGTTTGTTTACACCTACAGCACCTGGTCTTCCTAGGTGGTCCCCCATCCAAGTACCAACCAAGCCTGACCCTGCTTAAGCTTCTGAGATCAGACGAGATCGGGGTGTTCAGGGAGGCATGGCCGTAGTTAATTAAACATTTAATAAGATGAACTCATGTATATGCCATATAAAAAGTGTAAAGTACTATGTATATGATTTAGGATATTTGTAGAAAGTGTTTGATTTTTCAGTCTTACCTTACCAAGTCCTTTTTTATTAGTTTTAGTCTTTGGGAAATCTGAGATAGTAGGGAATTAATCTTTTTGTAAGTTATCTGTTTGTCTAAAATTCCCTTCATTCCTGTATCCCTTTTTATCAGGATGCATTCATTAGATGCCAGACTAAGAAATTCCTCCTACTCCTGATAAAGGCCTCTCGAATATTTACAGAATTCTGTTTTCAATTTATTTTGCCATATTTTCTCCTCAAAACATTAGGATTTAAAGAAATATGCTAACATTTAGTTGTTCTGACTGACTTGTACACAGTCAAATGTTTGCAAAGGAAACCACTTTTTATGAGTAGCTATATTTATAAGACTTTATTTGCTTGTTACTTTTCAAGAGGGTTTCTTAAAGTTTACTTTTGCAAAGCCTTTTTTAACTAATACTGCATTTTGTCTATTCTTACTGTTCTTTGACTTTCCCGCCATTTTAAGAAAAAACTATTCTGTTTGCTTTGTATCTGTTTTCTGCTAATATTTTGATAAATATTAATGTCAAATATTTTCCTTCTTGTACCTTTTTTTTAGTGCCTATGACATTTATTGAATTTGGAGATTTATGTTTTTTTTTCTGAGAATATATCTTTTTCCATGACATTTATTGAATTTGGAGATTTATGTTTTTTTCTGAGAATATATCTTTTTCCTATATTAGTTTCAGGTATACAGTACAATGATTAGACATTTATATAATTTATGAAGCGTTCCCCCGATTACTCTAGCACCCATCTGGCACTACACAGCCATTACAATAATATTGACTACATACTCTGTGCTATACTCTAAATCTCCATGACTGTTTTGTGACTACTGATTTGTACTTCTTCTTGTTGGACCTTCTAACTCTAGTTGACATGTGAGATATTTTTTATTTCTTTTACAAATAAATGTATGGCATTTATCATGTAGAGTTTTCTATTGACCCTGTTTGCCATTGGTGTTGGATAAGAAGAACCAAGAGGCACTATTTCATGGTGACATAAATCCTGAAACTGGGTTCTGGGGCCAACTTGTCTGGGTTCATATCCCATCTCTGCCACTCATTAGCAATGTGTTCTTGGAGGAGTTATTTAACTCTCTACTTGTAAATTGAATTCATAATAACTCTCCCTTCTTTGGGAGGCCTAAGTGGGATGATCTATATACAGCCATAGAACAGTACCTGGTTCATATCTAGCTGCTACTTTCCTTAACACTAAGTAAAGTAATTATTGAGCCTCACAGCATGTAACATCTTCCTCGTTTCAGAAGCATTTTCATATTTTGTTATGCGTTAAGAAACATGGGTGTGATCCATATGCTTAACTAAATAAACATGGCATAACTGAAAATTAACCATAATGTACAAGTTCAGGCCTTTGAAGTTTCAGAGACCTTGGAAATGTCCTTTTGAACAAAGCAACATTTACAATTTGAGCTAGTGACAGCCACTTATAGCAGATCTGCCTTGGGGCATTAGTGGGCCACACTGAGGTCTGCAAACATTGACTTTTATGGCATGAGAGAGAATGTGGGTGGGTCCTTTTTTTGGCTAGTGGACTTGTTACTGCCTCCAGGGTTCCCTCCTCATTTAAGAGCCACTGCTGCCTGGTGTGTCCAGTGGAATAGGATTGCCATCTTCATATGCTTAACTTAGTTCAAGACTTTTCGAAGTCCTACCCATTTCTGGGTTCTATAAACTTATGTAGTAAGCATAACTATTTGGTCATTCCATCCTTCCACATATAATTACTGAGCCTTTATTGTGTGTCAGACAGTTGTCCAGAAACTGGAGCTATAACAAAGAACAAAATGGACAAACACCTGTGTATGGGAGAGTGGGGCATGGAGTGGAAAATGAAAACCTGAGTAGGTGAGCCTTGCACATAATATGGGGAAAAGAGTCAGGCGAAGAGTTTTCAAGGCAGAGAGTGGAAGGAGAATGTAGATACCATAAGCCTGGAGTTAACCCACAGCAAGTTCCCAGAGGGGCAAAAAGTCCTGCATGCATGCAGTGGTGGAAGTAAGTGGGGTGAGGAGGAAAAAACAAGGTGAGAGAGGCAGACCTGACAGCTTTGTAGAACACTTGAGGAATTTACTTTTTGCTCAGAGATGGGAAACCAGTGATTGGGGAGGGTTTTGAATGTGGGAGGAGCAGAGCATATTTTGGTTTTAAAAGGTCCTTCTGGCTGTTGTGTCCTTCTGACTGTAGAAGTAGGGACACCCCTCAGGAGGATAAGGTGATAGTGGCCTAGGTCAAGTTTTCAGTTGTTTAGGTAATGCAGGTGGTGAGCGGCGAAATATTTTGAAAGTAGAGCCTGTAGGATTTTCTGATGGTTGTGGTATATGAGTACATGAGACAGTTAAAGGCCTTTGCAAGGTTTGGTCTATGCGACCACGTTGATTTAGATGAGGAAGACTTCCAGAATGAAAGCTGGTGTGTTGGGCAAGATCTGAAACTCAGTTGTGAACATGCAACTCAGAAACATCTTGAGAGAAGCATTAAGGAAAAGACAGTTGTCTTTCTTGATGAGGTCAGAGTTTATACATGAAATCACAGCATTTAGAGAAATTTATGTACTATGTCATGTATAGAGTTTTTTCTTACTGAATTTGTGTAGTATCTAAAATTATGTATATTTTTGGTAAAGGAAGGGATGGTAAAGAGTTTTTACAATGCAATTATGTAATAAGTGAAATAACATTAAAAAAGTTTTTCTAACCTTAGCTTTTAAGGCATTTCCTTATTCTAATTTTGCAGGATTTAGTGACCACATGCATTTTTATGTACAGATGATTGTTTTCTAAATCATTCTAGTCTTCCATTTCATGACATGTATACTTTCTAAAAGCTTATTTTCTTTGTCAGGTAGTTTGGAAGCCTTATCTATAATTTTCTCTTGAATTGTGAAAAGATACACTGATTATTCCACCTGGGCAGGTCTTACCTTTATGTAGAGTTCGGTTATGTGATATTTGCCTTTTACTGTCCTCATCTGTGAGGCTTGTGATTTTTCTGGGCCTGTTTAAAGTTATCTTCTTGGAACTTACATGAAATTTATGCCTTTCATATGTAAGGATTTATAAATCTTAAGGCCCCCCCGTCCAGAAAAACCTTTTATTTCAATGCAGACTTCTTTCACCCTTCCACCTATACTGTGCACCTTTTCTAAGTGGGGCTTGAGCTTATTGAAAGGTTTATGTTTGTTCTTTTTATGTTTTAAGTTCTTAGTATTTATCATGCTTTTAAGAATATTGCAGCAAAATGAATTCACAAAAATTGATTCATTTAATGATGCCCGTAATTGCTACTGGACTGCGTGGCAATTAGGGTTAAATAGTTTGTAATAATTGGACCAACAGAATGAATTATTTTTTTCTCTTACTTTTAAATTTCCTGTTAACTGTAAACATGAATATCATTCACATGTTAGAGAAAGGACCCAGCGTCCTAGAAGCCAAGGTTGCGCTTGTCTAAAGTGGAAGGTCCCTGTGCTCCACGGTCATAGATCTCTGGGATCTCACTTCCTTTGGCTGCCATCTCGCCCCTGCCTCTTCCTGGTTCAGATCTGCCCAAGGGTCCGGAGAAGCCTCTCTACTTGTCGTTCTAGTGGTGTCGCTGTGTGAGAGAGAGCTCAGAACTGCAGGAACTTGAGGTGTCCAGGCCGTGGGCTTGGGTGGGGACAGTGCTGGGGTGGGAATGGAGGGTTTGGGATAGGGGGAGTTTCACAGCATGATCTCCGTGCTTGCTTTGGGGAAGGTGCATCGGGCTAGGTGTGATGCCAGTCTTCTCTGGAGTGCTCTCCTCTAGATGATTTCTTCCCTGACCCAAAACTTTTGTTTCATACAAATACTCCGAGATGGGATGGTTTGTTGTAAAAATTTTAATCAGTATAGATATTTAATGACTTTTTCCTTTTGATAAGAGGAGATAGAGAATAAGTCTTATTTGAGGAGAGTGGGGATGAATAAAGGTGTCGGGAGTGGTCTAGAGCAGAGGGAGCAGAAGGGATGATGTCTGGGTAACTCTGAAGACAAATTATTTGACTTCTGTGATTGTTGCTGTGAGCTGGCCAAATTTATCTCTCTTTTTTTGCAAGAAGTAAACAGAAACCATGGAGACCTGTGTGGCTAGTTACTACATCTGGAGTCTTTCCCAAACTCAAGTCCACTGGGTATCTGAATTTCTGTGTTGAAAGAGCGTGAAACGTCATTTCCTTTACAAATGCTATTTGGTAGTTGCTTTTTGGCTGCAGAGAACACTTAAGTGTCTTTTGGGAAAAGGTTTTTTGTAGGCATCTGGGTCATAGGGAAAGGAGACATTGCCTGTTTTCTTCCCTCAGCAACTGGTCGCGTGGCATGTCTGCTCTCTCTTTGAGACTACTTTTTCTGTCCACTGGCTTTATAATCTCATCATTCTCAGCTCAAGCATGGCTCTTAATGGATGCCCCAGCCTTGTTGCCCTCTATTACCTTACATCTTGTAGCAAACAGACCCATCTTGCTGTTCCTAATTTCAGATTTTTGAAGGGGGATCAGATTTGCTCAGTGAATTTTTTTGAGCTGCCCCAGGCAACCTATGGGATCTTTTTTAGGGGGCGGAGGAAGGGGTTTATTTTTAAAGAAGCGGAGTCTGTGGGTAGGGCAGATTCTTGTGAGGGATGTTGCATCTTTTCTAAGGTGTTTAGGATGTGGCATCCTTGCTAAACTGTTCAGGACATCATACCTTTATCTGTGTCCTCATCTATAAAATGAACGTAATAGTGCTCTGTCTGCTTCACAAAGTTAATTACAAAGAACACATATGTAGCTTTGGAGTGTTTCAAAAATATTCAGATGAGGAGTATTATTATAAATCTTTTTCAATATAATATTTTAAATTTCCCTCTAGACATTTCGCTGAACCAGTGTAATTTGCATTTTACTTTTTTGCTGTGTACTAAAATGTAAGTTTCTTGAGATGGAGATCTTGCCTTTTTTTGTCCTTTACATCTAGGCCTTAGCAAAGTCTTGTCCTACTTGAGGCAGGTAATAAAAAGTTTGAATGAATGAGTGTGAGAGGGAGTAGGGTGTAGTGATTAACACACATTTAGAGCTTGACTGTCCGGGTCAGAGGCCTGGTTCTGTCATTAAATAGCATTGTGACTTTGGACAAGTTGTTTAATATCATACAACCTCAATTTTTTCTTTTCTTCTGCAAACTGAGGATACTAATATCTTAAGGATTTATGAGAAGAGGATTGAAAGAGTTAATATATGTAGAGTACTTAAAAGAGTGCTTGACATAAAGCACAACAATTTTCTATGATAATTCAGGGCAGTTGAAGATGGTTATCTGTTGGTGAATTAATCTGGAAATACTATTAGAAAGCATTTTTGAGATTGGCTTGTAAATGGTTTGAGAAAAGAATATTTTCTTTAATATATATGCAGTATAACTTCCTAATTTAAAAAATTTGTGGGATGTATAAAATATCTCAGATAATATTTGTTTTAAAAACTACTAAGAATACAAAAAGAATCTTAAAAGGGGCTTAAAAGTAGTGAATCCTTATTAGGCCCAGGTGACTGTTTTGAATAGCTTTTCATAGTTTAGCTTGGGCAGATGTAAATTTCTCAGTTGTTTGTTAATAAGATGGAAAATCATGATGTATACAGCAGGGAAAAGTTATTTGCTCATGTATGCAAAGAGCAAATTGACTTTAGGTTATTTGAATACTTTGTAGGTAAAAATACTGTTGTATCGCTATAGCTAAAGTTAAATATTTGAGGAAAGGATAGTTTTTACACCTTTTTCCGCCTGTATGTACAATTTGAACAACTCTTGATCTCATAAACCAGGAAGCGATGTTTCATGGAGCAGAGCTAAGCTGGGGTTATGATGTCTATGGCACAGATCTGAGGGGAAGTGTTCCCCCCGATCCCTATGCCCCATCCCCTTTTCCATTTAGTATACACCTTTGAAAACTGTGCTGCTGACTTTTCTCTTCATGTATATCCTACATAATAAATTTATTGTAAATGCCTACTGTGCACTGTACCCTAGGCTAGGAAACTGTCTGCTTAGTCAGTTCTCAGATCTCTCCCTGCACCTGCACTTCAAGTTGCTGTAAATGCTGTAGCTCCTGCTTACAAATGGCTCATCTGAGCAGCCTGTTTGCTTCTACTTGTAAGAGACTGGGTACTTTTTTCCTGGAAGTAGAAGTATCTAGAGGAAGGAATGAGGTGGTGAACTGGAGAGGGGAGAGAGACATATGCCTATTAGAAATGTAGAAGCTGTTTTCCATGGAGGAAAAATAGCGTAAATGATATTTAAATTCCATGGAGCTGTAAATTCTCCAATAGGGACATTTTGCAGTTAATAGATTTCTTTTCACTAGCTAGAAAACCCCAAAGACTATTTATTCGTAGCATTGTTGTTATGGGAAAATGTGTCTGAGTTCCCAATAACAGGGTGAGAAATAAATGTTTCAAACCCAAATAAAATCTTCAGCTGAGTTGGGAGTTACTGTTCAGTGTTTCTTTGTTGCTACAGGATCATTGCGAACTAAGTCAAATTGCGTTTTGTTTTGTTTTTGGTATTTTTTTCCTGCTTGTAGTTTTATCTTATGGGTAGGACAATGTGTTTCCCAAGATACAGGGGAGCTCTGCACACCCCAGTAATTATGTCTTCCATGCCTCCTAAAACTGCCTGTTTTTCATTAGGATTATGAGCTTGTCTAAATTTGTCATTTATTTTGGAAGATTTAAGAAGGTGGAAATTGATATATGTTCTTGTAATCCTGGTTGAATCATATTAAAACAGTATAATGTCATTAATTTAATAAACTGGGAAATGGCTCAACATCTTGCTGCTGTAAAGCTGGAAGTATGTAGAAAAATATTGGGATTTGCCTTAACAAGAATGTTGAAGTTTGGGTTTGGCTATAGAGATCTGGTATATCTCTGAATGCTAATGTCTGTCAGATACCATCTATATTTTGAGGATAATAGTAGGGATTTGATATTGTTGATGAGCAGCATAAATTAAAATCCTACCTAGAAAGAGATTTGGGTAAGTTAGAAAGACATAAAGGGTATGTAAATATGAAATGTCTTAAATTTTAAATTATTTTTAAAAAACAATCTGTATTTTAACTAAACAACTGTGAAGATCTTTATTGGGTGTAAATGACAAGCCTGGAATAAAATAAATGTAAGATTTCCTGAGAAGAGTTTCCCATATAATTCAAATGGATTCTAAAAGAATTTTTTCAGTGTCATATTTAGGAAACTGTGGCATGGTTCTCTCTTTTGAGGTATGAAACTTTAAAAGAATTTGTTGAGTAATTGAGATTTGGTTTGGGTAAGGAAAGATATCTGGCAACTGAAAGTTGAAAGGAACTTTGGCTATTTATAGGTGGTCTAGAAACATGTAACTTGACCAACTTATTCTATAATTAATGTTTTACTAGAGTTACTGAGTATGTGTCTGTTTATTTCTCTCTGGTCCAAATAATACAGTCAAAGCTATGGTCCATCATCTCACAGAAGTTATTTGGGTCAAGATAGGAGTAAATTTATATAGTTTTTTTTTTTTCTAACAAATCACTGATTGTTAATTTTTTCTTTATTATTGAAAATGGGGATATATATGCTTTAGTATTTCCAGAGTAAAATTCTTTTGAATTATAGCATTTTTTACATCATTGTACATTATAGTATAATCACAACTGGATATATTCAGTTGATTATATACTTGTATTAATCCTTAGCTCCCCATTTCTTGGAGAAAGATTTATATACCTAAGAATAGAGGACTGGTAGGTTATGTAATAAATGAGTGAAGTGGATGACTGAAAAGTGTAGGCCTCTTAAAAATTTGGGTTTTGGTAGAAAATGTTAGCTAGAATTTTAAAAATACTGAGTAAGCTCTCAAAAGTTCTGCCTGCAGGTGGGATCTGGCCCAGGCACCATGAGTTTGTAGCCACTATCTCGAAGGTCGAGGTGCTTGTTTCAGTCATCTATTGCTGTGTGACACACTACCCCAAAACTTAGTGGCTTAAAAATAACAGTTTTCTTTCTTGATTCTGTAGGATCAAAATTAAGTTATTTTTGGGGTTCCATTAAGCAAGACGGGCTGAGGTGGGGATCATCAGAGGCTTCGTTATGACCAGGTTTGATACCAGGGTGGGTGGGTCATCTCTCCTTGTAAGGTTCTCCTCATGACTAATTGGGCTTCCTTATTGCATGGCAGGATCAGAATAGTCAGGCTTCCTACACTCTTGCTGGCTTATCCCAGAGTGAGCATCCTAAGAAGTCTATGTGGAGCGGACCCTGCCAGGCTTCTTAGGGTCCAGCTTCGAATGTTACTCAGTGTCACTTAGCCATATTCTATTCGCCGACAAACCATAGGCCAGCTCCGATTCCAGAGCCTGGGGAATAGGCTTCTATTCTTGGTGAGGAAAGGGCTCGCACACAGGGAGAAAAACTTTGGCAACAAGTAACTCAGTTATCATTCCAGTCTCTCTCTCTGTGTCCCTATCTGCCTTTCCTGGTCTTCTTATCTGCTACTCTTATACAGAAATCTCTTCCTTGGAGCTTGACTTTAAAAATTTCCACTAGTGTACATACATTCTATGTGAATTTATTCCTTTGCCTTGTTTTGTTAGGTAAGTTTATATTAGAGAATTTTTTTTTCATCGAGAACATAAATACACCTTAAACCGTGGCCTAATTTTTCTTTATCTTAAGTAGATTCAATATCCTGCATATAATAGTAATTCAACTGTATTTACGAATTGATATTTGATATTTTGGAAAGACTGACTTTTTATTGTTTATAGTTTATTATAGAGCTTTTTTGTCTCCTTTCCACCAAAAATTATGCCTGATTCTCAAAAATGTTTTTTGAAAAAGAATCTAAATCTAAATTTGAATT
Source organism: Pteropus alecto (assembly GCF_000325575.1). Classification (NCBI taxonomy): domain Eukaryota; kingdom Metazoa; phylum Chordata; class Mammalia; order Chiroptera; family Pteropodidae; genus Pteropus; species Pteropus alecto. Next base: position 19,660,519 of record NW_006494612.1, on the reverse strand, counting down.
AAGGAAGAATAGAGTACTGAGAAGTGAGATTACTCCTTGTAAAGAACATGGTCCCCCTATTTGATAGCAGCAAAGTTGCCAAAGGCCCATATTTGTTTACATCCAATCAGTGATATTTATGTTAAGGGACTGTTGGACACAGGTGTAGTATTTTGCAACACATAATTTTGGGGGGATTATATAGTACATGTAGAAGATATCCCAGAAAGTATTTAAAAATTAAGTGTCATTATTTGAGTTACTTGGTTTTTCTACTCCCAATCCATCAGTTACATTTAGCAGTCATCCAGCAACTGTCATTGAGCTTTCAGATACCTAGGTAGCATCACAGTAAGATTTCCTTTCTTACTTTTGCTTTACTATTATTATTACTAAACTGTATTTGCTTCTTGCCACACTTCCCTCAAAGCAAGGAGAAAGATAAATGACTAGGACACCCTCTGAACTCTGGGAGTGGGAGTGTTTTTCTCATGAGATAGGGAGATGCTTTTAAACAGTACTTAAAGATTAGAATATGTTTACATTTCTTTAAAATACTTTGTGTCTGCAGCCATGCCACCCTGAACACACCTAATCTCGTCTGATCTCAGAAGCTAAACAGGGTCAGGCCTAGTTAGTACTTGGATGGGACACTACCTAGGAAGACCAGGTGCTATAGGGGTAAAATAAGTAAGTAAGTAAGTAAGTAAGTAAGTAAGTAAGTAAGTAAGTAAGTACGTAAGTAAGTAAGTAAATAAATAAATAAAACAAAGTACTTTGTATCTCCAGCTTAGGGCTTCCATTGCGAGAAATCTACTGTATCAATTTAAATTATTAGTCTCTGGAAATGATGGTAATGTTTTGTCAGATCTCTTAATTCCTAAGACTTTAGGGTCATTTAAAGAAATACATTTTTACCAGTTTTCCATTCCTATACTATAGATACAAAATTGTACCATCTCCTTTATGCTGGCAAAGGAAAGAAACGGTAGTTGACTCTTGAACAACACTGGTTTGAACTGTGTGAGTCCTCTTATATACAGATTTTTTTTTTTTCAGTAAGTATACTGGAAAATATTTTGGAAATTTGTGACAATTTGAAAAAAACTCGCAGGTGAACCTTGAATTCCTTAATAACATTTTCTTTTCTCTAGCTGACTTTACTGGAAGAATATAGTATATAATATATACTATAATATATATTATATGACATATTATATATATATATATTATATATATAATATATAACATACAAAATATGTATGAATCGACTGTTCATGTCAACAGTAGGCTATTAGTAGTTAAGTTTTTGAGGAGTCAAAAGTTTAAGTGAATTTTTGACTTTGCAAAGAGTTGGAGCCCCCAACCCCCATGTTGTTCATGGGTCAACTATATTCCCTTTTGAGCTTAGTTTGAAGCCTGCAGCTTGAATACAAAGCCCAGGGGGAGATATCCTTAAAATGAAAGGCCCATTCTAATGGCTTTTTATACATGTTAGAAACTAATACTTTGTTAATCTGCTTAAAGCAAAATTTCTTCAATAAATAAGCCAAAGTATTGGATCTCTGTTTCCCAAACTGTGTGTGGAACACTTGTTGCTAGGTGTTCTATTAAAAAAGAGTTTTGTGGTCTAATATTTTGGTATAAACAAAGTTATTGAAGGACTTCTTGTAGCATATAATAGCATGTATTATGAATTTCTAAAAATATTTGCAGCCAGAAGCCTATTCCTTGGGCTTTTTTTGAGCGTACTTACTACCAATGTCCCAGGGAATACCATTTGTGAAACCCTAAAATATTGCTATCTCTTTATATGTGGGAAAATTATATACTTTGGAATTAGTAACATATTATTATTATTATTATTTTGTACTGGTACTACTACTACTACTACTACTACTACTACTACTGGTACTACTACTACTACTAGTACTACTACTAGTAGTAGTAATTGTTGTTAAGTTGCTCTTTTTCTGGTGGCCACTGTCCGCTTTACCGATGCAGGCATACCCTGTGGAGTCTCCCTTTGGCGAACATGATTCCACAGTAAGAATGTTTCTTACTTTTTAATACCCAAGCCTCACAGAACATAAGTCTTTTAATACAACAATTTTTAGCTTATGTTTTTTGTAGAGAAAATTTATATGTATGCCTGCAAATCCAATATGACGTTTTAAACACAAATGTGGAAAAAATATCTCAAGTTACATTTTAAGTATGATGCGAACATCTTGAAAACATACTCAGTGTCAGCTAAGAGGATATATGCCATGTCACTGCCTAAAAGCAACACTTAATCTTACTAGTTGTTTGATCTTCTAAACAGCATTTTAAGCATTTTACATTCAACATGATAGTGTGTTAATTATGTCTTGGAGTTTTGTCACGTGTTATGTTTTAGAATATTGGTTGAAGATCTTAGTAGATGTGTGATATGTTATTTTTTCCACTTAAAACACTAGGGCAATCTCAGTATTTTTTTTTTTTTTTCTTTTTTTTCAGAACATGAGTTTTTGGGTAAGGATTACTGCCACTAAGTTAGAGAGGCTATCTAACCCATTTACTCCTCATAACGCCCCAGGCAGGGAGGTAATACTATCCCCAGTTTACACAGGAAGAAATGGAGGCATGGAGTGGTACATAACTTGCTTGAGGCAGTGCAGCTGGTAAGTGGCAGCGCTGGGATCTGGATCTGGGCAATCTACTGTCAGCGTCTTCACCACTGTACCGCTCATTGAAATTGTTTCCAACTTTTATAAATCGAATGTGGTTTCTAGAAGTATATACAGAACAATTACAACAGAATGTTTTATTGTCTGGTAGTTTGTGTTCGTGTTTATAATAGTGAAAACTATTCTCTTTGGTACTGAGAGAAGGTTATGCCAATCTGGATTCTAAGCACTTTACTGGTAGTAAAACTAGGCACCTTCAGATATCACCTTAACTACTTTCAGCTCCCAAGATACTGCTTACTGCAATGAAGTAATGAATAGTTTCACTAAATTATGACGTTTAGTAAATAATTTTTTGTGGTCTTGAGGTGTCTTCTGGCATTTTGTGGTCAGCTTTTCATGTAACTGGGACAAATTATATCATAGAGGAAAAGAAAAACAAATATTTATTGAGGACTCTCTGTTCAAATGTTTAAAAAGGAATTTGTTTAATCCTTACACCGTAGGAATTATTATCCTTGTCATAAGGAAGAGAAAGCTCATAGACACGGAATAACTGGTTTCAGATCACACAGTATATTTATATAGACCGATTGACTCTGGTTTGAAACCTGGTTATTTGCATTCTACTGAGAGTCAATAAGGTAAGTGCAATTATCTCCCTTCAAAGTTTTTCTCCATTCATAGTATGTGTATCTGAATGACAGTGAGCCTCAGTTCATGGGAAGAATGTTTTCTGTGGCAGGCCCTAATCTGGGTCTTTCAAAGCAGCAGCCTGGGTGTGCCATAGCTGTGGTGGGGATCTCAGAAGCTGATGGGGAAGTAAAAATTTCTGTAGATAGAATGGAGGAGAAAGCCCTGGGCTGGGGCCTCTCTTCTCTCTCCATTAGTTAGCATTTATAAACTGGAAACTGTCTGCAAATGTATTGAAAATCTCCCCAAACCAGCATGACACAGTAACAAGATAAGCCTTTAAAATATTACTGCTGCCACTATCAGCACCATGATCGCCGTTAGATGGTTGTATTTTTCTATAAAAGCTGAGTAATTAGATTGAGCCCTAGACATAAGACAGCAAGACAACTGTGAGTCTGCATTGTCTGCATGTCTTTTCTAACAGTCCAGGAGGTCTCCGTAACCTGTCTGCTGCATGAGGACTTTCCACTGAACTCCAAATGAGCAATTCTCTTCTACTGCGAAAGTGTGGAAATGTCACAGTTGCTAATGAACCACTCATCTTCCCTTAGTAAGGTTGTCTAGATACTTCAGGGGCCACAGGGCATTAAAGTCTTGGCCTACTATGGACCCAAAAGTCTCAAAATAAAATGACTTATTTGGTGTTTGAAAAGTGCTTTTGATTATATTACTGAAAATATTTAAGAAGGTGGTGAATGAGGGCTGGCTGGCTGGAGAGTATATACTGGTAACTATATTTTAGCCATGGATATTTTTCATAGTAAATAGATCTCCTTTATAATTATGGACCGAGTGATCAACTCACCATAGCTCTTTCTGGAGCTTCCCCACTTTTAGGCAAAGTAATTTGAAACTTGTTAACAAGCCAAAGGTTGGGAATTGCTTATTCTTGGTCTTAAACCTGGACCTGTTTTATAAATAGTTGATTTCCAGGCCAAGGTGTCCCTGTATGACATGTTCCCATAAATGTCCTGCTGCCACAAAGCGCTAATCTTAGCAAAAACAGAATTCTGTGTTCACTCAGAGTGCTCCTGCTTTTCCTAGGATGCCAGCCCTGTGCTGCTTACCAGGTAGAATTCTTTGGGTAGGTCTTCATGGTTTCCAGTTTGCGTCTCAAGATTCTGTGGCTTTTCAATCTCTTTGACATTATATCCTAGATTCTCGACATTAAATCCATTTTATCTGTACTGGGCAAATGGTTTGCACGGAGTGATCTTCCCAAACTGCCAAGTCTATAGACCAGGAGCAGGGAGCACAGGAAGGGGGATAGTTTTGAGAAAGGGGCCCTCTCAGGCTGCTTAACTCCCTGGATAACCTGTCTCTTTGAGAAGAAGGAAGAAGGAAAGAAGCATGCGTTTTGTGAAAAATAAAACATTTCACAATGTTAAAATCGGCAAAAAAGCCCAGACTGCCCCGAATCCTTTGTCTTGGGCCAGTAGCCCCAGTGATCTCAACTGGAATGAAGGGAGTCCCTGGGCTTCAGGGTCAAGAACAGAAAAATGGGTGGAGGACTAGAAGAGGAGAGCAGTTATGAAAGCGACAGTTGCTTCTGTGCCCTTACAGAGGTGTTGAAAGTTTTCAGCTCTGAGGCAGCCCAGGGCCGGGTGCTGGTGGCTGCAAGAAGAGGTTGCAGTGAGACACCAGAGGCAATGGAGGTGGCCTGCAGGAGCAGCCAAGGACCCTAGAAGGCCGCCGTGGGCTAACCAAGAGTAGGGGCATCAGGCTGGTGGGCATAACAGTTACTCGAGCTCTTGGTTGCAGAGAGGCGTGTATGCAGTCTCTCAGCAGTCTTTTGGGGACCTGAAAACAGTAGATTCATGTAGTAACATGGATGGGGTGTATCTGCCAGAGATCTTTTGTTTGTTGCCATTTTGGGGTAGTTCACATCCTTTCAATTACACTTCCTAGGTAGTTGGCCAGGGAATCACCTGTTCAGGTATACCTTCTTTTATTTATTTTTGTAATTGATAGTAACGAAATTAAAAATAACTATTATAAAATTTTGTTCTGAGAAACCTTTGGCCAGTAAGTGTAAAGCTTGGAGAGGGCCAGTCTTCAAACTTCCACCTACCTGAAATTTTAATGATACAAGCATCTTGAAGAAATGGTTGAGAATGAATTTCATTAGGAAAAACCAGCTTATCAAGCAAAATGTTAAAGTGCAGATAATTCATTGGAGGTTGCGATGGAACTTTCCATGGAGCTGGCTAAAGCAAAGGATCTGCCTGACCCGGTGTTTCCCCATCCCCAGTTTCTATCTTCTGCTATTTAAGAGTGGTTCCCCCGAGCTTCTAAGGGCCCCATGCTGTTAAGATCTGGGGCCAAAGTCTGTGTGGTACTTTATCAAGAACTGGATTAGGGGAAAATGTTCCTGTATTTGTGTTGCAGGTGACCATTTCTGTCATTTACTCCCCCTGCCCCCCACGAATTCACTGCTTGTTCCCCATCTCATTTTTGTTACTGGACTAAATTAACATTTGAATAACCTGTCAAATTGCAAGGGTTTTATGCAATAATATAACATGCTTGTTATAACGTGTATTTATGTTATTTATCAAAGAACAGCTTAAATTGAGTCCACTGTATAAATGATCAAGATGTAAAGCAATTGTTACATTTTTTTTGCATGCCACTAGCATCTTTCTAAAACCTAAAAATGATTTTAAAGTAGAGGAAAAGTCCTTTTGGATTGGTCAAATTAGGAGTACTTTTTTTTTTTTTTTTGCATGCCACTAGCATCTTTTCAATAACTCAAAAGTAGTTTTATATTGAATAAATGATGATAGCACTGACGTGAATTTACAATTTCAGAGAATTTAAGAAAACTTCCAAATATTGTGAAAGCATATAAAATTTGTTTGGTCCTTCATGAATCTTCTAAATTGTGACATATGTTGTTAAGCACATGAAATCATAGTGTAAAATGTTTTCCTTCTTTCTGAGAGAAATATTAAATCTATATTATACTGTATTATTGATATATATCCTCTTCTCTATGCATGAATGTTTTTAAAGTTAATATTTACTCTATTTAATATTTTATTTGCATTACCCCTTGGAGAAAAAGTAAATAAGGATAATATTAATTATTTGTTTGAAAATAAACTCTATCTATAGAGTTTAAAATTGTACTTGTGAGTAATATAAACAATCAATTATTTCTTTACTTTCTGAATTGTCATCATGTTTTATTTTATTAATCATTTTACATTTGGAGAATTTATATGTTGTTATGTTATGACAGAGACTAGGGTAAAAATCTACCACTTTTGCTAAAACCACATCAGATAGTTAAGAGTTTTCCATTTTAAGTATTGCATTTGTAGGAATATATCTGATAAGCATATATTTAGTTCGGCTGTGGTTTTATTCATTTTAATGACATGTGGCACTGTAGGCCCTGCACATATATGAAGAAAATATTAGTACTTTATGAATAAATTAATTTCTACTTAAAATTTCCATACAAATCATTTTACATATGTGCATATGGATTTACATGGGCAGGACAGTTATATTGATTTTATGATGAATAAAATGTTATAAATGGACTGTTTAGCCACAAAGCAATCACAGGTCTTTTTTATTATCAGCATTAGATTCATAATTTAAACATATAATTACTGTAAAAACAGAAATTAACTCACCCCCTTTTAAAATTAAATGACAAGTTGATTTAAATGGTCAAACCTCTTTGTAGATTCAGAATTCAAAATGGAAATTTGAAGGCTGTGGGATGCCAGGAGTGAGAAAAATATGGAAAGAATTGTTTTTCCAGGGATGCTATTATCTCAGGTCCTCATGAAAAGTAAATGAAAAAATGTATGGTTTTTTTTAAATAATAAAAAAGAGGAATGGAAAGATATCTGTATGTATTTTGCTTTCACACTTGGAATGACTTCTGAAACTATGCCAAAAAGACATCTTAATGCAAAAAGAATATGTAAATGGATTATTTTTCTGCATCTTTAAGTTCTCTGGTAAAATTTTCAAGTGTAAAAACGTTATCTGCCCATTTTTCCTTCCTGAAGGAAGCTTTATCTGAGAGAATCTCTGCCTTTCTCAGAAAGTTGTTAGGTGTCTCCTCGTTAGCAATCTCCAGTGAGATTGGTAAATTTGCCCCCAAACTGCTGATGAGGCCTGTCTGGGGAATGACCATTAGTGGTAGCAACTATTTATTCGTCTAGAAATTTAGGATCAGTCCCCTTGATTCAGGTTATTCAATAATTCCAAACAAAGAAGAGTAACCACACATATATTTTTGGATGGTAAAAAATTACCTGGAATTTGCCTCTTTTTGGCCTTGTGATATTGAGTTTCTCAAGAAGGTAGAAAGAAAATATAGATTTTTATATTAGACAGTAGATGCAGTGCATTAGAATCAGTCCTACTGAATCTCCAAAAGGTGGAATCATTGTCACTGGGAACAGCTATATTTGTTTTCATTACCCAGTGTAGCAGCTGTCAATGATGAGACACCATTTAAAACAAAAAACAAACAAACAAACAAACAAAAAACCTCCTTGGAGTTTGTTGAACAGGTACTCTGTGTTTTGTCCTATGTTAGGTTTATTGTACTAGTCAGGGATCAACTCCTATAACGGGTTTTCAAATTTCTACTAAGGATGATGAGCTGTGTCACATATCTGATACAGGACAGGAAGTTACAACCACTGAACTGGGTTTTTAAAAAAATCAACAACCCTGTTATGGGTATTTGCAGAGGAAGGACATCTTACATTCAGCTAAGAGGATCAGAGAAAGTTTCAAGTTTTACCTTGTTGGGATGGTGTGGGGAAGATTTGGATAGGGGTAGGAAGGTAAATGCATTCTGAGCAGAGGGAGGTTTAGATGGGGGTTAATTCCGTGAGGATTCTAATTTGGCTAGGCTAGGGGACAGGATGCTTGGGGGCGGCGGAGGGTGGGGGGTGGGGGAAAGGCTGGTAGGAGGGAGAGATTTATGGCCTTTTAAAGGTCAACCTTGACTGAAGAATTGGGATTTCTTTCAGTCTGTGTCTGCTTGTGACCCACTTTTCAGAATACAAACTCCTGCCTCATTGACCCTTGGATCTACTAAGTGACATAACAAGTATAATGTCATGGCATTGTGGTGAAAGAGGGAGCTCTGATTTGTTACCCAGCATGGTTTTTTATATCTTGGGTCCATCACATACTAGTTATATGACCTTGGGCAAGTTGTTAAATCTCCCTGTGCCATAGTGGTGCTATGAAGATTAAATGAGGTAAAAAGTAAAAAGCACACAGGCCCATTGCAAATAACAACAACAAAAAGCAAAAACAAACAAACAAAAAAACACGCTTGTTTCCTTGTGAACTTCTTACACTATTTTAGATAGTCTCTCCCATCTATCCTATTATGAGTGTAGCTTACTCACAATACGTCTGTGAAGCAATCCAGAGATGGACAAAGTGTGAGAGGAGACAGAGATGGTCGACACAGGTAAAGATGTAAAGTAGAAGAAAGGATGGCTTTTTGTATGAAATATAAGTAACTCCCTTTATGCTCACTTCCTGTGGTGAAGTCTACCTCCCTTGAACGAAGATGCTCACCTACCTTGTTCTCATGCTCAGGGAAGAGACTGAAAGAAGAGCCCCCAAGCCAAGCCTACTCTGGAGGGCTTTGGGCCTGAACTGCGGTGTCCTGATGGGTCCTAGTTGGTGCCGGAGATGAAGAAGGAGGTTATGACTTGTCAGCCCCAGACAAGCAGAAAACACTTAACTGTGAGGTTTCAGCCACAGCTTTGTCGGTAGGCTCTGTCTCAGATCCTTTGCATTTCCAGAGGTAACTGTAGTTTCTACCATTAGCAGTAACTAGGAAGGTTGGAAACTGGTAGTTTACGATTTCTCTGAGACCTGTGAACTAGAGTTGCAAGTCCTAAGGGTGTGGTTTATGGAAGCTGGGCTGGTACCTAACAAGTAAGCAGAATACTTGCTCAGCATTTTCAGCCAGTTGACATTTTAAAGTGATGAAACTGTGTGCTTGTAAACAATAGTTTTTAAGGAGATATTAACTGAAAGTTGACAAGAAGACTCCCCTGACTTCTGAAAGAAATGTGAATCTGGAGAAAGCCAGATGTCTATATAAATAATTCTGTAGTTGCAATTCTGAGGATTCTGGAAGCTCTCAGCCCCTATTTCACTGAAGTATCCAGGTAGTTGGCTATCTTATTATCCCAGGAAAGAGGCTGACCTTGGAAGAAGTTAACTCCCTGTGAGGAGCCAAAGGAATTCTGGGTAAGCCTCTGGCATTTGTCAGTTTGCTTAACAGGGAACCTTTGGCTTGGCGTCTGATTGATGGGATGCGAGGCTAGAAGCCACTCTCATTGGCCTGATAACCAGGGAGAAGTGGGTTGGCTTTCTAGAGCTTCCTGGTAATCACATGTACAATGCTCAGGGAGCCTCTTGTAAAAAGAGGATGGGAAAGACAAGCTTACTAGGAGATGAGCAGCCCATCTTTGCAGAAGGCAGTGCGAATGACAAGTGGCTGAAGAACACGGAAGCCTACCACTGTAGTGGCATTCGATCCTAGTGGGAGCTAGCATTTCAGCTTGTGCTGGCATTTAGTACATGAGTGGATGGTCCTGCTGGGAAAAGATTCTTTACCCAGAGAGGTGACTTGAAGAAATGCTCAAAACTGGGTTTTGAGAGGCTGTGTTGCACTAATGGAGATCTAGTTATTACTGTCTTTTGTAAAATATATATTTATTTAATTTTACTTTAGTACAGACTTTTTTCTTTTACAATGAGTCAACTTGCTTTTGATTATGAAAGTTATTGCCAACATACTGGACTGTTGAGTAAAGAAGTTGCCTTGGTTTCCTAGGGGAGGGCTTGGGTAAGAAAGAGCATGATACATTAGGGAACAAACCGTCTAGGCCTCTCACTCCTGGGTGCCTTTATTTTTGAGGAACTCTAGTATCAACTATATTAATCTGTGTATGTAGGTTGGAGACGGGCGGAATAAGAGGAAGTGAGAAGGGAAAAAAAGTAACTTGGTATTTTTGAACATGGAAAAACTGTCTCAAATGATCACTAACATGATTAGCATATTTATGGTTACTTTTAAGTATAATTTATTAGGAGGCTGAACTTTTTCAACATCTCACTTTATAATGAAAAATATGTAATGATAGCTAACCTTTACACGATATCCTGTATTTGCCTAGTACTGCCCTATGTGTTTTACAAGATCCTATATATGGAAACTGATTCCTAAATACTTCACAATATTATGAGGATGGAAGTAATTATCTCTATTTTACAATTGAGGAAACTGAGGCACAGAGGTTTAGAAAATTGCTCAAGATGATACCCTTGTAAGTAGTAGGACTGGATTCAAAACCCTGGCAGTCTGGTTTTCAGAGTCTGCTCTCTTAGTGACTTAATTCACTATGTCTTCTGTCCAGAGCCTGAGTTTGAGGTAAGAATAATGACCATTCTCTGTTTTAATGACCTTGCATTGGTCATTGACCCTATTTACTTTGAAATATTCCACTTCTTGCCATATGAAGTACCTTATTTAATACTAGGAAATTTTAGTGCTGATGTCTTCTATAATTCTAAAAGGGGTTTTCATAGTTCTCGGTGGAAAGTTCCTTGTGATATTGGTCCTTCACAGTTAGGCGTTAGGTTAAATAACTTATTTTTTGGGCTGAAATTTCTTGACTTGTATGATTAACTTCGGCTGAAGTATGGTCAGCCTGTGTACTTCTGATATATGTTTAATGAGTGAAAGTCACCAGATGGCAGACCACAATAATCCACTTGAACTTCTATGGATATATTAGTGATGTTTTGGAGTGTCCCCAGTATGCTAAAAGTTCCAGATACTTAAAGTAAGTGGACATATTTTGTACGTATATATGTGTGTCCATGAAAGTCATAAACACACAATATTCTCATATAGTGAAAAATTCTACCAACAAAATAGTATTCTCATTAGAGAAAACTTGTAAAAATAAATAAAAGTGCAAAGAAGAACAGAAAGTTCACTTATATTATTACTGCAGCTCTAGCCACTGTTGAGTTTTATTTCCCCTCATTGTATTTTCCTACACATGCATTCCTAGATATACTATCTCAAAGCAGCAGTTTGTGTCATTAATATATTATTATTCTCTCAGTTATATTTTAACTAAAGTATAGAAAGTAGAATGTTTCGCACATGCATTTCTGCCAGAGAAACCACAGATAACTATTTATGTTTCCTTGCTATCTCGTGCATCATTTCCTTTCTTACTTCCTCCATGTCATTGGCAGTCCTGCCCGTTCTCCACTCGTGACATCTGAGTCATCGCTGACATCTCTCTCCTCAGGCCCGCTCAAGGAGCTTGTTATTGAGCTATATATTTTTTTCTCCCTAAAATTTCTCAGATCCGTACTTTATTTTTCAACCGTTGCAACCCTGATTTGTACTTCAATGTCTCGTGCTGTCCAGGTCTTTTTATTTTTTTTTATTTTTTGGCCTCTAGCTTTTCTTTTCTGTCTACACTTAAAAATGTAGTTTTCTCACAAGTGTTTTTCTTAGCTTCTTGAACTCCCCCATGGTAACACCTCTGTATTACTTTCCAGTTATTCCTACATTATTTTAAGATTCTTCACGGTGTCCCCTTCATCTGATACATTCCATGAAAGACAAAAACACACCTTGGTTCTTTGTCATTGCTTTGTTAAAAGTAAATTGGGCTGGCCCTCATCAAAAGTGTGAAATACAGAAAATCTTTGCTATCTCCAACCTCTACTCTTCATTGCTTTTTTGACCCATCAGCGTTTTTGTCTCCTCCTATTTGTTATTTAGCATTTTTCTTGCTCTATAATTCACACTTCTAATTAAATATGAAAGGATCTGATATTGGTGGTTTATACTTGAATGAATGTGATCATTCTTTTATGTAATTGAGTGTCTTTAACGAAATGAAGCTAGTGCAATTATAGTTTCCATTTTTAAAAAATGCCCTTATTTGGCAAATAAAAAGTTTGCAACTCTGTTGATTCCCTCCATTTCAAATTAAAAAAATTTTTTTCTCTAGTATGTAAGTCTGAGAATAACAACTTTAAATCACAGCAGTAAAAAAGGAAAAGTAGAAGGGAGAGAGAAAAAGAAATAGAATAGCCAATAGAAGAGAGTAATATTATCAAGCTATGTCCTTTGATAAAAATGCATTATTATAAATGTTTTTCTTTGATAAAAATTCACCATGTGTGTGATTTTTAAAAATCTCTTTGTAGTCTCTTGTTTTTTTTCTCAGCTACCTATGCACATTTATTGTATTCATCTTAGAAAATGAACCAGAAAATGTTGTTTTCTCTTTTTATCCCTGAATTCCAATATCTAGTTAATGCCAGGCCTGCTGTGTACAGTCAATAAATGATTGCTGATTATATGACAATATTTGGAACATAAAAATCTTTCTTCGTATCTACTTTTTTTTTTTTTTTAACCCTCATAGAACAAAAGAAGTTGAGACTCTAACACTAGTGTCAGAATAACTTCCTACAGATAATGGTATCTGCTTGTCCAAGAAATTTCATTTGCAAACTGTGTTGGTGGCAGCTATGGTTTTATTCCTCTTCTTTGACAACTTGACTCTAAAGACTCAGCTTTTGCTTTGGAGACTGGGCCAGAAAGGTAAGCTAGCCTGAGGCCACATGGAAATGAGGCAAGAGTGCTTCAGGAGTCATGTTAGTATTCTGGCTGGGGAAAGAGAAATTGCATGGGTTGTTTTATATTGCAAAACTGGAGTTATTTCTTCTGTGACCCTGGCATGCCTTCATACTTACAGACACCAATCTTGTCCTTTCCTTGGTTCAGCCGAAGCTGGGAAGGCAGAAAGAGGGGTGGAAAGACTTTGGTCCAGAAAGTATGATGGGGATTGATGAAATTCTGCTTTTGTACTCTGGATCTGCAGTGACCAGTTCTTGAAAAAATTCTATGATTCTGTAATTATAGTGCGTCCTATTGGCACAATTGTTGCATCATAAATTTAATAAGTTAAAATGATTTCTATGAGAGAATATTAGTAATGGAAGGATATTGCATGATGAGATAGTGAAGAGGAAACAATAGAGATATTATGTAGCTGCCTGGAACATCTGCTACCTGAAGGCAAGCCAATAAATGAGGAAAAGGAGATAATAGGTTACCTAACCCGTGTGCTTGCTCAACATGTTCTTGGAAAACAAACAGGTGAAATTGAATGTTTTATGTCTTTGCATTGCCCACAGTGCATGCCTTACATCAGACAATGCTTGGATAGTATCCTGTGGATTTTAGTTTGTTATTCATTTTGCATTTGCTTTCATGTTGCTGTATTTTAAGCCAATGTACCAATTAAATGAATTGTTTTATTCTGTTTACAAAAGCAAAAAATGTTAATAGCTCAAATAAAATGGAAGCATATTTGTAATGGCATCATCATTATATGATGTATTTTTATTCTTGCTTGAGAGACTAAAGATTGAATTTATATGCTAGTGCACATTTGGAGTAGAAAGAAAGTAGATGGAGTTTGTGTGCAAGCAATTATTGATTCATGTTAAATTTTCTACATCAGAATGTTTTCATTTATAGAAGACACCCTTGTGTATTAACAATATTAAGAAGTTCTTCTGAATAAGAATTTTAGCAAAGGATCACTGGCTTAACGGATTCTAGAATAGCAGCAATTCTCCATATCCAGGAGACTAGAGAATGAGACAAGTTAGGATTATGATGGTCTACATTATGGTTCTCACATGGTTTGGTCAGGAAAGCAAAGATTTGGCCTAGCCTCCACTGCTGTGATTGTTGAATTAAATGAAGGCATGATGATGGTTCCTCGGTGTTTGGACTGGAAATCTCTGTTGCACTCTTGTTGTCCATATAATTTTGGCCTTAAACTTCTTAGCATCTCTAGACTGACTTTTGTAATTATGGAAAAGTGACTAAACTACAATGTCCTCAAGGTGAACGTCATGTCACTTTTCCAATTCTAGAGACTGCAGAGGTTCTAACAGCAGAGGTCTTTCAGACACGGCTTTGGCCTCGCCTCCGTTAACCTCTGGTCATAAAGACCCCTGAGAACTGGGCCCGCGTTGGGCTGTCTTGCTGAACTCTTTTAGGCTCTTTCTCTCTGTACTAATATTGAAAAATCAAGCCGGAGTCCTAAAATGGGTAAGTGAAAGCTACAGGAGTTGTTGCAAGGAAATTTAGGGTTATGAATGAAGAGGCAGAAGAGAGAAAATAAGTAATATTACTTTCAATTTGTATGGTGGTTTCCAACCCCATTTAATTAAATTCTCACCATAGACACATGAAATCACAGAGGAGTAAATAACTTTGCATTTGGGGACCTGCTCAGAAGCAGATAAACTCTTCAGATGTATTCTGAGCAGAACTGTAAGTGCCCTGGTTTAGTCCAGTTGGCTCTTTCTCCTACTGTTCTTTTTCACTTTTAGGCTTTCTGCGTAGGTGTGATAATCTGATACTGGCTCCCAAAGATTTAAAATCCTAATCCTTGGAATCTGTGAATGTTACCTTATTTGGAAAAAAGGTGTTTGGAGATAGAATTAAGTTAAGGATTTTGAGATGGTATGTTATCCTGGATTGTCCAGTTGAGCCCCAAATGGGATCACACACAAAAGGCATGTGAAAAGAGGCAGAGACTGGAGTCACAAGGCCTCAAGCAAAGGAACGCTGGTACCAACAGATGCTGGAAGAGGCATAGAATAGACACCCCTCGAGGCTCGAGACAGATTATGGCTCCATTGATAGCTTGGCAGCAGTGGTTCTGATGTTGGATTTCTAAGAAGCCTCCAGAATTATGAAAGAATAAATTGCTATTATTTCAATCCACCAAGTTTAGTCATTTGCAGTCACATGAATTAATACAAAAGGGAAAAGAATAAAAATGAAATGGAAAGCAACTCAGTCATGAGAAATATATTATCAAATTTAATTTTTAGAAAGAATCCCCTTTTATTTACCTGTGCATAATATATACACTTTTAATGCAAACTGGGTCCAGTTTATTTTAATTCTGACCATCAGATTAACTTTGCAAAAGCAATGCTCTAATTGCATCATGCTTGTTTGTTTGTATTCCCAGCTTGACTATAAATTTGGGATCCTGTTTGGCTTGTTTATAATTGTACGCACATTGCTAGGTGCATAGTAGATTTTTAGTAAATATTTTCCAAATGAATATATCCTTAAGTATGAATATCTTTCTAATCAGGGCTCCAATTTACTTTTCCAGCTATATTTCTCACTATTTTTTTTTTAGTGTTCTTGCCAGGAAGAAAATCAAGTCGGTGAGATATAAATAATGAATAGTAACTACGGTTTCCCTTATGAATAATAACTGTCCAGATGACAGATGCACTAGAATAGACCGTATAATATTAATTGGAAGATTTTGTTACATTTTTAGGAGAAAGAAGCAAATTAGGATAAATGAAATGTATATTAAGGATTCATTTTAAAATTTAGTTTAAAGTGTGTTTTTAGGATCGGTATAGAGAAAGCCCAAATGTATCTTATGCCTGCAGCATTCTGCACAGGCAATTGATATTCAGAATAATGTCAGTGAGCCACTGTTTTTTTGTTTTTTTTTTAAGGTAGGATGATTTTTGAGCTAAACCTTTTACAAACATTTTAAAATAAAAAGCATGGAAACAAAAAGAGTTCATAGTGAAACTATTTTAGTAAGTTGAAATTAAGCTACTTGGTGAATTCTGAAACATGTTTCATCATCTGAAAGTAGTTTTCTGCTTGTGAATTGCTGAATTTTGTATTCAGGATAGTCTTGTCTTAGACGATCAAGTGAACAAGATGATTGATTTTGTTTGCCCAGCTTTTATTGTGAAAAATTTTAGCACTTAGAAATGTTTTAAAATGGATAATGAATACACATAAATCTTACATCTGGATTCAATGTTTTAATTTTAAAAAGCTTAGACTTTCAAAGCTCAAGACAGACTCCAGACTAATTAAATCTAAATCCCCAATGGGTCAGAGGCATCAGTATCTTTTTTGAAGGTTCTTGAGTGATTCCAATGTGCAGACACCTTTGAAAACCACTGTAATATACCGTTATTACAACAAAGATAACTATGGTTTAATACACAACCTATATAGAAGTTTTCACAGTGTTTCCCTAGATGCCCTTTTGTGCTGTTTTTGTTTCTTACCTATGTTATATTCAGTTGCTGTGTCTACACAATGGGAGAGGTTTTTGTCTGTTCACTGCTTTATGCTCAGTGCCTAGAAGAGAAATGGATGAAGAGTAGATAATAGATAAATGTAGCTTGCATGAACTTAATTAGTGGCTCCTGCATTTTGCCAGGAGTGTGTCGTTGAGTGTGTTGTATATTTGGAGTGAAGTCTTTACATAGACAGTTTTTCTAGAGCACAAATGTATCATACTAGATTTAGAAAAAGCTTAATGGAGAACGGCAACTTTTTCATCCATGATTCATATAGGTTCAAATATGTGTGCAGAATTGTAAGGTAGAATTTTATGTTTTATGTAAACATTGCCGAGACCCAAAGGGGCCTACGCATGTGGATCCCTGGTGTTCAGTGGGGCACAGTTTGAAAAATCCCTATTTAATGAATTACCCAGTGATATAGGTTCTAGTGGTGATATTTGACCTGTTGCCCCCTCTGCAGCTCATAGAGGTCATTTAACCTTTATGGGTAGTTAGAAAGAAGTAAGAGTCCTTACCATTTCCTCTTGTAAGAAAACATTGCTTTTACCACTGATTTATTGCTTTCCCATCTACGACAGGAACACCAACCAGCTGTGTCAGATGTGAGCAGGCTTGGCCTCTCCCCATTCTCTCCCACTTTTCTCACTGTTCCACAGCATCTTCTGGAGTATAGCCAGGGAAAAAATCAGAATCTGACATTTGATATACTGAAGTGCCTAACTCCAATGATGACACTAACCAGGGTGTTTATTTTTTATTTTTTATTTTTTTTTGTGGACCCGTTTTATATTTCCATCAGAAAAAATGAAGAGCTGCCATTTAAAATGATCCTTGGCCATTGATTGGTCAGCCCTTACATGGGATATAACTGCTCTTCCAATTGCAAGCGAGCACTGAGTAGGGTGGGGTGGAGTGGAGGGCCCTGAGGCGGCTATTGGTTGAACTTAGAGTGTGAACGGGCTTGGAATTCAGAGCTATTTGTTTGGCAGCACAGGTAATCATAGGGACATAGGGAGGGGAATTGATTACATGTATTGTCCAAGGAACAAGGGATGAGGAAAAACAATTAAGT
This sequence comes from Pteropus alecto, assembly GCF_000325575.1. Taxonomy (NCBI): domain Eukaryota; kingdom Metazoa; phylum Chordata; class Mammalia; order Chiroptera; family Pteropodidae; genus Pteropus; species Pteropus alecto. The sequence continues at coordinate 19,642,888 of NW_006494612.1, read as the reverse complement.
CTCTCTTTCTTATTCCTTATGAAATATTTTCTCATAATCTCTTAGAGGTGGAACTAAGGCTGCTTCCTTGGTTATAGATCCATTTATACCATGTAGGGCAAAGGGCAGGTGGCTGTGCTCTTAAGAAATACTTAAGAGAGAAATGCCAGTCTTTTTAGATGTCTGTAGTAAATAGTTACATGGACGTACCAGATTCCAGTACCAGACAATGGAATGCTAAAGCTGCTTCAACATCCACTCTCATTGTAGATGTAGAAAATGAATTCCAGGATTACGTAGCTGGTTAGTGTGAGACTGAACTAACCTTCATATTGCCACTCAACCTTTTAATTAGACATTGGAAGGTGAAGAGATTAGCCACCCGAAGATGTATTACCTGGCATCCAGGTACAGGTCTCCCACTTATGGTATAACCTTGATAAGTTATTTAACTGCTTTGCCCTTTGTTTCTCAACTGACAGTTCAGTATAGTATGGTTGTTGTGAGGAGCAAATGCAATGCAATGTAAAGAATTCCTGGCTGGTGGCGAGAGCTCAGTAAGTGAAGTTACTGGTGCCATTGTTATTGGTATTCTATTCCCTCTTGGCTATTTTGCTCTTGTACTAGCAATTTTGTCAAATTTAAAAAAAATAAAAAGTAGAGGTGACACCGTATGAAAATAGAACTCGTGAATTATTTATAGATTCAAGTGACCACACTTAATACGTGCTAATGAGCTAATGTTATAAACGAAAGGGATTCAAAGTTTAGGTCTTAGGCAATGCCAAAGAGGGGCCAAATGTAGATATATTCCTCATTTAGGCATGTTACAGAAAAAAATGTTAATTTTTTTGTGTGTGTATTTTTCTAGGACCAAAGACTTAAAATATAAATGTTATGTTTAAGATAGTATATTCATATCCATGCTCCCTTGATTTATATAGAAGGAAGTAAGTGATATATTCAAGATTACATAATTAATAATGGAGCTAGGCAGGCAGCCTATGGCTTCTCTCCTAAGCTGTAGACATGTATTACAGATCTTCATGTGTATCACCTGCCTAGCTAACATCTTACACTAATTTGCTTCAATATTGGATGGTTGTAATAATGAGAATTTCACTGACGTTTTTATGTAGATAAAAATAGTTAATTGAAATTTTTAGACAGTTTATAAAATACTTCAATAAGGTGTATTTCCTTAATGATGAAGGAGAGATTAAAAGTTTAAGGCAGAGTTGGAAAGAAGCTAAAAACAGATGGTGACTAACACCTTTTTCAAAGAGAAGAGGGAGGAGGAGAGAGTTCCTGCGCATGTGAATTACTCTGTGGGTCTAGAGATTAAGAAAATGAAATTTGAAACCTTTCCCTATTTTGTCATTTAGCTGAGTGCTTTTTGGAGAATATCCACTTTTCCTTTTCCACATTTTGGTTTGTTTAAAATAGAGCATAAAATAGCTTCAAAGGATAGAAACATCAAATTTTCAAGGTTGGTGAAATGCATTTAGTACAGTAATGTGTACCTGAACTTCTGAAATGAGTCTAGATTTTGAGTGTGATCTTCTCTTTGGATACCGTTAAAAAGAGTCAACTGATGGTACATTAATTTAAAAGGAGCAAATAGTAAAAATAAATTCGTAAAAAGAATGGACATTATCTAATCTGATCATTCAAGATGTTTACTATCTAAATGGTCAAAGGGCTGAGAAATTGCAAGGAGACAGATATCATGAGTTTAAAAAGTATGTGAACTGTTAATGACTAACTAACAATAATTAAGGAATACAAAGCACAGTTTAGAAATATAAAAAAAGATTTCGGATTAAATATTGTGACTTTATTCCAGCCTTCTATTTAGTCATAAAATAAAAAGGAAAAGCACTTCTGAAAATAAATCTGATTTAAAACCAAAATGTTGTAAAACTTAAAAAGCTTCATTTGGGATATTCAGTTGGCTACTCTACTGAAGAATTTTTGGCATGGCTATATTTTCCTGAAAAGCAAACCGGAGATGGTTTTCGACTTGCAAAAACTCAAACAAAGGAATTAAGAACTGGACTGAAGTTGTCCTCTTTGGGCACATCATGAGAAGTCATGGTTCTTTGGAAAAGATAATGCTGGGAAAAATAGAAGGCAGCAGGAAAAGAGGAAGACCAAATGCGAGATGGATTGACTCCATAATAGAAGCCATAGGGAGGAGTCTACAGGAACTGGTGAGGACAGGACATTGAGGACAGTACTCATTCTTGGGTTTTCAAGAATCAGAGCCAACTCAACAGTGTGGCACGTAACACAAATTTGCATTACATTTCCATGTAGCAAATAAACACATTTCTATTTTAAAGTACCGAATAACTGACAGCACGATGCATAGTAGAATTATCTTTCTAAAACTTATCTAAAAGCATGTTTTTAAAGAAAAAAAATTTGATTTTTTGAAAGATATGTAAATGTTATCAAATTATCATTGTTATATTTGAAAGATTTGGGCACTAAGGGAAAGACCCGAGTTACGGTCTTGTCTGTAAACAACCAGTATATGACCAGAGACTGTTTCCTCACCTCTCTGAGTCCCAGTTTCTTCATCTGTAAAATAAAATGATTTGACTAGGTCATCTAAAAGTTTTTCATCTCTGCAAATCTGTCGTTATAAATAATTTGAGAATTCAGAGATCCATATGGCTAAGAGCTTGAAAGCTTTATTGAGGATATTAACAAGAACCAGATTTTGAAGGAAATATAAAACTTGATTTTTCAGAAAGAGGGCATTCCATTTAGGCATAGAGCATGAACAGCGACATATTGGCAGAGACTTCCTTATAACTTATTACTTGATTATTATAAAAGCAAAGTCCTTTGAATCAAAGATTAGCTCAGCAGATTTGGGACAGCCATTGAAGGAAATTGCCAAGTAGCTAGAAAGAACTGCTTTGGATAGAGTTATACTATAGCTGATGAATATGAAGTATCATAGGTCTGCTGTGATATGGACATTACCATACTTTCTATTTCTATGCAGTAAGGACTAAGGAAAAGCCAACAGTGGAGCGTTAAAGCAAGGCTCAAGATATATAAGATGGGCAATGCTGAGGGAGCCCTGTTGAATGAGTTCCAGGTGCTGAGAGACAGAGATGAGGGAAGGAAGAAGGAACTGACATAATGTGCTGGTTGGGAACTGAAAGGTCTCCAAGACCTTAAGGAAGTTGATTATGGTTCAGGAAGGAGAGCACTGAATTAGAGATCTTTGTGATTTAAGTAATAAGGCTCAGGCTGTGACCATGTTAATGGCACAATATGCAATGAGGACGAGTCAGCATACACAATTAGGGAAGAAGGTGTGAGGCGTGGGGTCAGAGTGACACAAATGTTGAAATTCTAAGGATGATGATTACAGAGGGCAGAGGTGAAAAATTGGAGCAGAGTAGGGAAAAGAGGGGGAGGGTATTGAGTTTGGGGGAGGGGGGCAGAGAGAGAGAGAGAGAGAGAGAGATAGAGATGATTATGAGACTTACTTCTGAAACCAGCTGTGTCATCAGTAACCCACTGTGAGTGTAATCACTACACCTCTCAGGGCCTCTGTGTTCTCAAAGGCAAAATGAGGGTGAAGGGAGTTGCATCGTATCAGAACTTCTCAGTGGGGGCAATATGGCTCTCTCAAGAGCATTTTGGAAATTTGTAGGGGGTGTTTTATGATGTTTCATTGTTTGCAGGGCAGGTTACAGTCGTGCTAGATATCCTACAGTTTCAGGATAGTCCTGCCAAACAAAGAATTGTCTGGGGTCCTTTATTAGTTTAGAATGACCCAGATGGCATTTCTGAAGGATGTCATATTAAAATGTCTCTTCTCTGCTTATCTTTACTCAAGTCTTTAATTCCACACACCACCTGTGCCTTTATTGTGTGATTTTTTGCATTTTTATGTTTTCTGATCCTGTTTTTCTCCAAATCTAAACTCACTCATTATAAATAGACATAAGCTGTTGATCTCCTTATGTCTTTTAATATCTAAACATTAATTCACTTATTAAAAATATATAACCTTTTAAGTTATGTTCCTTTATTTCTCCTAATTTTGTAATATGCACACATACATATATATTTTATTAAAATTATGTACAGATAAATTATCTAAATTTCACTTCAGTATGATAAAGGTGGAAATGATAAAAAATGTATTTTGTTAAGGGCAAGTCTCTTATGGTTAAGGACCACTTAACTAGATGATCTCCGAGGTTTCTAATTTCTGATATTTCTAAAATACTGCGGCTTCATGAGTGTTATGATTTCAAGAGGTAGGTTTACTATACTAGGCGGTAAAACTGAACTGGGTGGAAATCAGCCATTTTTCATGAATCCAGGAAGGCTGAAGAGGTTGAGATCTATCTTGAGGGGTGGGACATGATGGGCCCTTGGGGAGAGCTGGGTTCTTGCTGATATAGGCGAACGAGATGAAGGGGAGAAGGGCCTGTTGGTTTGGCAGTCCAGGGAAGAAGGGGGCTTCGAGGTCAGGGCTCAGTGGTCAGAGGGCTTTAAAATTAGTGTTAGGACTTCACACTAATTTTTTAGCTGCATCCTGATAATTCTCCTTTTGACATCAAATGGGTAGCATAAGAGGTTTTTCAAATAATTTGGCTACCCACCAATGTATCTCTTTTTTCTGGAACTTCGTTTTGTTTTAAATTATGACGTGGTACCATTATCCATCATTAGTGTAAAGGTCCTCTACCAGAATGCAGGAAAATAGTTACCCATGATATGTGATCTGTATTTTAACAGGCACATTGTTGCCACTTCAGTTTTGAATGGGAGAATTTATCTTCTACTGATAAGCTTGTATAATATATTAAAGAACGTTTAAAATATTAAAACTGCAAGTGACTGTGCATATCTGCCGCATGAGAAAGTATGAATGTCAAAATGATGAGACACCCTTTAAAATATAATGTGAGCTTTCTTAGGTCCACTTTCTTTTTTTTCTAAAGATGGTTTTAGACCAGAGGAAGTTTAAGTTGATATTTAACATTACCACTGATGGTCACAAATGAAATTCCGAGGGGATATTTAAGAAGACTTTTAATAAAAATCGTTCTTGTTTCAACTTATAGAGTAAGTTGCTTTATGTAAGCATAAATGCTTCTGGAGAAAAATTAGGAGAAGTGTGAAAGGATAGATAGATGTAAGGTCAAGTGAAAAAGGAAACAATTGTTAATGTAATTCACATTTATAATGTATGGTGGGGATTGGGACTCCAAAATTATGGTGAGATATTAAATACATTTGGCATAACTTTTTATAATATTTGCTAAATATTAGAAGATTTAGTTAATATCGAAAAGCACAAATGAAAAAATAAATTGCCATAAAGCCAGTACCTGAAGGTAGTTATGCTAACATTTTGGTGCATGTTATTTTAGTCATTTTTTTTTTTTTTTCTGTCGCTCTTTAAAAACTGCCCATTGAATGTGAAGCATGGTGATTGGAGCACTGAGTTCATGGAGAGGAAGGAACAAATCCTGCTCTCCAGGAGTCCACAGCCACTCACGTGATTGCTTTATTTCTCTGGATTTGAGGTGCTCACAGTGTTATTTCCTTTTTAAATCACAGTCTTCATTTATTGAGTATCTTCTGGGTAGCATTTGGCCCTTTACATAAATTATTTCCAATCCTCATAATAGCTGTGCAAGTTTTACCAGTATGGTAGCTACTGAATATATATATATTTATTTATTTATTTTTTAAATTTTAATTTAAATTTTTGCAGATAAGAAAAGTGATGGTTTGTCCAAGGTTCTACATGCAGCACTTTTGGATTATTGGATTCAGGCCTGCATTTTTTCTAAAACACTCAGTTGAAAAGATATATGCACACCTATGTTTATTGTAGTATTATTTACAATAGTCAAAATATGGAAACAGCCTAAGTGTCCATTAATAGATGAACGGATAAAGAAGATGTAGTACATATATACAGTGGAATATTACTCGGCCGTAAAAAAAAAGAGTGTGAAATCTTTACCATTTGCGACAATGTGGATGGACCTAGAAGGTATTAGCTAAGTGAAATAAGTCAGACAGAGAAAGACAAATACAATGATTTCACTTATATGTGGAATCTAAAAAACGAAATAAGCAAAACAGAAACAAACTCATAGATACAGGGAACAAACTGATGGTTGCCAGATGGGAGGGGAGTTGGAGGGAGCTGGTGAAAAAGGCAAAGGGATTAAGAAGCAAAATTGGCAGTTACAAAATAGTCATGGGGATGTGAAGTACGGCATAGGGAATATAGTCAATGATATTGAAATAATTATGTAAGGTGTCAGGTGGATGCAAGACCTATCAGGGATCACTTCGTTAGTTATATAAATGTCCAACCACTATGCTGTACGACTGAAACTAATATAATATTGAGTGTCAACTCTAATTAAAAACTTTTTAAAACTTGCATTTGTCCCTGCAGCATGACTCTCTCAGGACAGGGATCCCATCAGAGTTGGGAAATGCGTCCATTAGCTCTGGTGGCTGTTAGGAAAAATGGGGAGGGTCTGAGGAGTGGGAACTTTGCAGTTGAGGCTCTTGGGGCAGGAGAGCCTGGGTCAAGTGGGCTCAACAAGCCAGTCCTGTTGGACTGGTTGAGTCCTTTAGGAGAGAAGTGGGAGATGGGCCTGCATACAGATAGGGAGAAAAGCTGGAACAGTAGAGGGTCTCGAATGGCAGACTGAAGGGCTTGGGTCCTGACTGTTCTTATGGTTTACAAAGAGATTTAAAAGGTAAGTTGGAGGAGGCGATGGGACCTGTTGAATATTTTTTTGGTGACTATTCGGGTAAACTGGTGTTTTGGGGACTGATGGCTGAGGATGCTACATTTATTCTGCACATGTGCTCCACATTGCTATGGTAACCTTTTTTAACAGGAAAGGTTGTTCTGAAATAAATGATGGCTAAAAACAGTGAGTTGACATCACGTCTGCTTGGGAAGCACAATTCCCCTGTCTCCAGTAAAAGACTATTTAAATGAAGTAAAATGAATATAAGCAAGACCAAATAAGCTTGTTGCATGATAATTCTAGAAAGATGAAAGGTAATGACAACGGAACTTTAAATATCTGTGGTATCTGTAAGTTAGAGACTTGTTCAAATTCCCAAGGGGCATTTGAAGGAGAAGAGAGCTGGAAACTGTTTTTTTTCCTTCTCACTTTCCATCTTTATTTCATTTTGAGAGAGGTACATGTCCTTTCTTCCCCCTGATGAAAAGGATACCACAGATGCTTCTTCCTCTTGCTTTTCCATTGTTCCATTGTTCTACTACCCTCCTGTCCCTTCTTGTTTTTCAACTCTTTTGTACACACATATCTCTGAATGCCTGCTAACCTCCTTCTCTTGGACAAGAGCCCAGGCAGACATTATCAGCTTTCTGCCCTTGGCCAGGAGCCTGCTGGGAACTGCTGAAGTTCTTGTCATTTTCCCTTTGCCCTTCACGTATGTATTGCCTTCTGCTTGGCATATCCTGACATGAGTATAATAGCCAACACCGTGCTAGACACTTTGAATCTCAATAATGAGATTCCTGAATGAATTTATTACTCACTGAAAGAAGAGAAAGTCCTTTCATGGGAGGACTTTCTCTTTAGGTGTTTGTGGGTCCAAACTATACATACATACATACGTACATACGTACATTTATCTTTTTCTGCAGACCTGGTTGATGCCTGACTCAATATTGTAGACTTTTAATTGTTTTAAATGTATAAGTGCTCTGTGCAGAAAGTATTCATTAAAGATATAGGGTACTTCTGGCTTGCAGGTCAAATAGGGGTTGTAGTTTAATTCTATCTATCCCTAAAGAGTATTAATAGATGTCAGAGTTCTGAAAATGTCACCATAATTTTTAAAATCATTGAGCAATAGTGCCCACAAGATGGGGATGTTATTCCATGGGAAACAAAAACAAAAACAAAAACAAAAAACTGCCTTCTTTTTCTTGGTAACATTGGGGCACTGTGAGATTGCACTTTTCAGAGTGGGAAGACAGTGTTTGTTTTTTTTAAATCTGAAAAGAAGTAAAAATAATTTTATAAAATGATTATTATAATTTGTAATTACTTCAATCTTTTGTGAGATTTGTTGATACTATTTTCCCTATTCTATATGGGAGTTTGAAATCTTTTTCCTTTGTTAATATTTGTTGATGAATCAGATCTTTGTCCCTTGATATAAAAACTACATTTCTTCCCAGATTTAAAGGAGGAAGTATTGAGCATTGGCAAAGAAAAGGAAATAGGCTTCTAATAGGTAGAGGAGAAAAGGATGGTTTTTCTTGTCAGCAAGGAGTTATGACCTCATTGTTGGGTCAAGGCATACAAACACATGACATGATTAGTGAACCAGGCAGTGTTATTTATAATCATACATACATTTGCTTTTAATCTTCACCCTGTGTATTCCCCAAAGGATTTGTGTCTGTTTATATATGAGTATGTATAGTCAGTGTGTAAATCAGTTTATAATGAGATGCCTTGTAAGAGAGTTAGCTGGGGAAGAGAGGGAGCAGACACCAGCTTCAGGCTGGAAGGCTTCACAGAGCAGGGAGCCTTCAGGATGGGGCTGACTGCATGGAGAACGCTGGGGGCATTCTAGGTGAGAGAAGTTGCATGAGCAAACTAGGAGATACTCCAAATGATATGTATATTGCAACAGCATTGTGGTTAGATACCTGCCGTTCTTTTGGCTGCCCAGGATCTGAGTTCCTATTCTGGTTTGGGGAATTCCTTACATCCTGAGCTTTGCTGGAGGCAGAGTTCTCCCCTTAGTGACAAATAGGGGAATATCTAGTGCTGCAGGCACTGATGGTGTGAGCTGCATCATCTACTGTTTCAGTGTCCCTGGACCACCCAAAGGCATGATTTGCGGTATTATTCCTGGATGCTGAACATTGAGGGAGCCAGCCAGTAAACTTTTAAAATTCTCTTATGTTTATTTAGAGTCGATGTCTATAATGTGTGATCAAGAGCCCTGATAGAAATACATTCACATCAGTGGATACTTTCCTCTGTGTCAAGTTGCATGTGTTTTATGCACATAACCTCATTCAAGACTCACCGCAACTCTGAAAAGAAGTAGCATTGTTATCCCCCAATTGACAGGTGAAAAAAAAATTGAGATTCGAGGGGCTAACTAACTTGCCCAGGGTCTTACAGGCAGCGAGCAGAGCTAGGATATGATCCAGGCTTTTCTGACAGGCAGACTGTGCTCTTAATCTCTGTTCTCTGTCTCCCACTCTCCGAGGAGAGTAGATCATAAATATTAACTACCAATATGTTTTTGGAGTACTTTGTTATGAAAGGATTTTTCTCAAAACACAGCCAAGGAAGGATTTGGTGCTCTTATTTGAGTATCAAAAATGGGATTTGACAGTTGTAGATTGTCATTGGTTAGGACATGGAATTAGAGGTAAGGTTTTTCTCATCCTTGGCCTGCTCTGCTTTGCTATCTCTGGTCTTGATGTAAAGGCGGGCAGTAGATCCTAAAGACTGCACTTGTTTAGAAGAGGGAGAGTGGGCAGAGTGCAGATAGGGGAAAGAAGCAGCTCATTACAAAGACTCTGTCCGGAGTTCTGCTCATTACATCATTTAGTTTTGACAACTCTTGGGATGATCTAAACCCAATTTATTTTGCCTGGAACAATCTATACCCAAATATCGGCATGGCTAAACCTTCCTTACTCCCCACTTCATTCGGATCTTTGCTCAAGTGTCTTATCAAAGGTCTTCCTTTCCATCTTTAATAATCCCACTCCCCGCCCCCCATCCTCTTAACCCACCACCTGACAGATTATAAATATTTTAATCTCCTGTTTCCTTACCATTAGAATGTAAGCTTTATGGGAGTGGGGACTTTTTTGTTTATTCATTCACTGCTGAATCCCAAGCATTTAGAAGGCACCTGATACATAGTAGATGCTCAATAAATCATTTCGAGTAAATGAATGAATGTGAGGAAACTGAGGCTCCAAGAGTTTTAGATAACTTGCCTAAGCTTTCATGGAAAATGCTAGAACCATGGATCAAATTCTAATCTACGTCACTTCTAAAATCCTTTATGTTCCCCTCGCCCCTCTTCACTAATGTCCCTCTGTCTGGGAAAATTCCTGTATTTGTATATGATTGGAATAAAAGATACGTTGCAGAATATTTTAATTGGAAAAAAAAATTAAGTAGTCAGTCCAACTTGCCTATTTTACAAATGAGGAAATAACCATGATTTGTTGAGGTTAGGTGACTTGGTTAAATTAATACAGCTATTATTTCGATGGAGGAAGGACCGGAATCAAGACACTGATCTCCCAATTCAGTCCTACCCCCTTATACTCTGCTGTATTAGCATCTTTCTAAATAAAGTGATCTCTATTTTGAAGTAGGATTTATATATTAATCATTGGTGATGGTTTTGAAATAGTGGGTTGTGTTATTTTAATGCCATAATAATGCAGAGACTGCCAACCAGATGCCCACAGGGACTAGCAGAGAGAATTACATTTAGTCAGCACTGCTGAGAACTCTGCAAACTAGTGGCGGTAACTTCGGCAAACTAGAAGTACAGTTGACCCTTGAACAATGTGGGGTTGGGGTGCAGTCACAAATCCACTTATAACCTAAGTTGGCCTTCCGCAAAGATGGATTCCCAACTGTGGATCAAAAATTATATCCCCTGTTCACAGGGGCCAGCCTCACAGCACCTGCTGCCTACCAAGAGAAACATGTTAGAAGAGAAAAATGTGGTAAGCTAATCTAAAAAATGTGTGAAACACCCTGCTGGCCAAACAAACATTTTTGCCAGCCGGATCTAGCCTGCAGGTTTCCAGCTTGTGATGGCTGAAGTCAGTATTAATAGCCCTGTTCTTTCCAGAGGAGTTAGTTTCAAAGGTAAGGATATGTTGGTGAATATGCGAAGAGGTTTCACTGTTGCTAATCATTCTTTAGACCAGCCAAAGGATCAGTGGATTAGGCTCTCAAAGTTCACGGAGGGAAAATAATTATCAATAAAAGAGTATTTATTGCCTGCCTTTATTACCTTGGTGATAAAGTTGAAGAGTAATGTGTTTTCTCTGCCATAATACCATCTGTCCTAATGGAAGGTACTTGGTTATTCTGTTTACTGACCGAGAATCAGAAACCTTTTTAGAGGTTTGGCACCACGATTAACTACCCATGTGTTGCTGAGGAAATCACCCCATTTCTCCACTCTGCCATATTCACATTTGAATAATTAAGGATTGGACTTTATGAGGCCTAAGATACAAAGGATACAGAAGATTCCATGCAGGACTTGAATCCAGTTCTTTGTCTCTTAAAAAAAAAGAAAGAAAAACTGTGTCATCAGAGAAAGGGATTGGGTTGTTTGTATGTATTGCTTATGTCTTCAAGCATGTTGATAGTGGATTTGCTGCTGTTCCTCTCATGAGCCAGTTGCGAAGCTCAAACAGGTTAAGAATGATTTGACATAGTGATCTCTAGGGTCATTCCAGCTCTAAAATCCATCTAAACTGGAATTATCCTTTCTAAAGACAGGTTTCAAAGCCTTTTATCATGTAGAGACCAAGAGCGTGTGTTCTGGGGCCACTTGGCCTGGGTTGTGTCCTGGCTTTCCTGGTCCTATTGATTTCTTTCTCTGCCTCCGCATCCTTAAAATGGGGATGATAGTGGTAACTACCTCATCGTCTTGTTGTGATCACTGTTCCTGGCAAATTATCAAATGCTTCTTTTATTCTTATAATGGAGCAACTGTGTGGTGTAGATAATGAAAATCTAATTCAATTAGCATGAGAATTTCTCTCATTTCCCAGCAGATTTGGGGCTTTTAAATTTCTTTGTAGGAAGTGAGATGTGTTGGAAATAAAAGTTGGCAGGGTTAGTGTGACTGTGTGTTTGAATGGTACCAATTGATTAAGGTGTAGAGGTTAAGACAAATGAATTGTGGATAGATGAGTGGGAGCTGTTGGTATTCTGGTATTAACCAAAGAGCTAACTTTTGGATATGTGGCTAGGTAAATGTGCCTGGGACTCCTTGCACAGTGAAATAGAAGGCATGCGCCTGTGGGTTTGGTATCTCTCGAAAGAAACCGTCTGATACAGCTTTGCTGTGGAGGGAAGAGTTTGTTATGTGAGAAGATGCTTTAGTAGCTTTCACATGCTAATGTGAAGGGCATCTGCACTGGAAGAACAAAAACACCTCTCCAGATCCATACTGAAGCATAATTTAAGGCAAGAGGATGGCAATGGACAAATTGCACCCACTTCAAAAGGAGAATGTGGGTTTACACTGAGTATTTGTTCCAAGGAGCCGAGAAATAGGCATCGTGCCCTGATGGGCCATTCAGACTGGGCGGCTGTCACTACTGAAAGAGCAGCCTGTCCTTGTCTGCTGCACTTTCATCTTCTGCCATATTTGTATTCATGTGCTCTGTTCCCCACATAAAAGCACAGCTTGCTATTCCCGGCTTTGCTTCTGTGACCTGCAGTAAAACCAAATTTAAAAAATATGTATTTTAATGCTTTTACATGGAATGGTAATTATGCACAATGGTATTTAATCATTTGGCAACTAGCCAGAAGCATTCAGACGGTTTTGCACCTCAGGGAGTAGCAGCTTGTACAGGTCATGGGAGGGGCTCTTGGTTGCAAGGCCTCAGCATTCTGGGTGTGTGTGTGGCAACAACACGGGACAGCGACGTCAGTGTCACCTGGGAAACAGAGGACACAGAAGACTGCTTGGTAGACTTGAAATCAGCTCTACACAGCTGTTGGATTCTGAATAAATCTTCAGGAGAAGTTGTTCCCTAGGTGAGCTGGTGGGGTGAGGTGGTCAGGATGGGCTGAGGGTGCAGAAGGGGTCATTTTTTACGTTATTGTCAGGCAGTCTTTGGAAGCAACAAATGAACCTCACCTTACTATCAATTTAAATCCTAGGTGGTCTCGGCTGGAAATCTCCCTAGAGGAGAATGTCTTGTTTTCTAGCCCCCTCATTATACAGCTGGGGAGACTGTGGCCTGCAGAGCTAAGAGGCTCTCCCTGGTGAAGGCTGGTAAAGCCGGCCTAGAAAGCCCTGAACCCAGGCCTTCTGATCCTCCCACAGGTTCTGCTGACCTCTGCCCCAGCAAGCAGTGGCTTCAAAGTTTCTGTCTAATTCTGCCTACACTAACATCAAATTTGTTTTTCAACAAACAGATTTGTTGTTTAGCATCCTGTGATATTCAAGAACTTTAATATGAGTTTATCTTGACGTAAATAGAATTTCTTTATAACTTTAATGGGGATTCGCCATTGTGGTTCTTTCATTATTTTTAAAAGGTTTGTCTTCCTTTTTCTCTTCTCCTCCTTTTCTTCTTGGTTCAATTTTTACTTAATGTACCTTAAAAAAAAGAGAGCCATTGTTTGCCTTTATGACGATTCTTTAGGTTAATTCTAAACATGAAACCTCCTCCTCAGCAACACAGATTCTTTTATCTTATTTAAAATTCTTTGTTTTCTGTGAGCACTCTCTCACTCCCCTGTACGAAAGTCGTCATAGGCTGATGACTTCCAAAATTATCCTCCCTCCAGTTGATAACTCTTTCAAGAGCTCCTGATCTAGATTCTCAAATACTTCTTGCAGTTCTCTAACTTGAGTGTGCATAGGAGACACCTGGAAACCTTGGAAAAATACAGATCAGGATTCAGCAGATCTGGGATGAAATCTGAGATACTGCCTTTCTGACAAGCTTGATGCTAGTGCTGCTGGTCCTGGGACACATTGCACCCAAAAGAACATTGATTAAGGCACAGAAGTAGACAAATTAATTTTGTATACGGTGATGTGAGCTTTGGGTATCCTGATATCACCCAAGGATCTCAACCATATTTCAAATTCAGCACTTTTGGGGCTTGCCTTTTATTTCAATTGGAAAGCACTGTCGTAAAACAATTTACTGTCACATTCAAAACAACTCAGGAAGATTTCCTGCTACCGTCCAATTGTGCTAAGATTCTGTCAATTATTTAATGAGATGGTTGAAGTTTTCAATTACTACTATGAGTTACTGATTTAAAAATAAAATTATTTATGTGAAGATACTACAACTGAATTCAGTTCTTCATGTTATAGTGTCTTTTGAGACAATATTTTTGATTTTCACTGAACTATGAAATCAAATAGGAACTTTAGCATATGTCACCTATATGTTGAAGTCACCTGTAAATATAAAACTTAAAATGTTTTTCTATTCCTTTGTTCTTATCATGTCCTAGAGAGTAATAAGAAATGGAAAGTGAGAAATTTGAGTGTAAAATTTGCAATCCATGTCCTTAACCCTGCTGCCCACATAGTTTCTCACTACTATTGCTGGTTCAAAATCATATACATTGATTGCATAGCATCATTAAAACCTGCTTACGGATTCTATAACTTTAAAAGTTTCTTTTAAACTTGAGTTACCTAAGGCAGTTGTTTTTCTAATTTTCTGTAGTCATAGAATCCGTTTCCAGCATATTCTTAGGGCCTGCAGGTAACAAATCAAAGCGAAGTTGCTATGGTTGAGAGGTAGGTGAGGGACCTAGTGGGGCCCTTCTCTACCACCTTAGTTTCTCCCTCTTTAAAAAATGCAACACTAAGGCAAAGTGGCAGGCTAAATTAAGGCTTTATAGGTGAAAAATCAGTGTGTACAGATTAGAGTTATATAATTTTTAGAACTGGAAGAAGCTTGAGGTATTATCTTTCCTTTTGTAGGGTCAGTATATCTGTCATGCTCCCACAAAGAACAGTAGAGCTGGAGACAGCCTATGTTCATCTGTCTCCCAGTAGAATTTCTTTTCTACACTATCTGGTGATAATAACCTCAGAAATACTCTTTCTTGACACATTAGTATGACCCAAGAGTGATGACAGCACTTCAGGAGTGATTAAGAACCTATTGGAGATAAGGTGAGGGTACATCCACTGTGATTCATGGAGAGTAGCCTAAAGTAAGGGTTAGGTGAATGCTTAAGAGGTAGCCAATAAATGTCAGTCTCTCTTCCCTCCTCTGTACTCACTCCATAGCTTATTGCAATTCACTGATTAGGGTTTAAAATGGCACAATGAATTATGCAAAAGCTATTTCTGCAGGAGGGGCTGTCTTGCAGCCTAATGCAGTGCAGATGGAGAGATCCTCTTTTAATCATTGTTCTCACAATACTTGGAGGCTTTTTGAGGAATAAGCACTCAGAAGTGGAAGTGAATGGCCTTCAACAGTAAATGAATTCCTTTTGCAGAGAGGAACTGAAATGTATTTATGATGCAGATGGTTACCCTGTGTTTGAATGCTCATCCTTGTCATCTGAGATTCATGCTTAGAAGCAAAATGTTTCTTGAAATACTTGAGTTTTAGATGGTTCCACTGGAGAAATTACTTCTGCCAAGGCTGGTCCAACACGTATTATTATTTTTCTTCAGAAATGGTGATAAGTATTTAAATGCCAATTCAGTCCAATCATGAAAATATGTAAATTCTCTCTCTCTCTCTGGTCCTTAGTTACTTCTGAAGAGACTGAATTAGTTAGCATCCCCTTACTTTTATTAGCATAATATTAATGCAAATGATCAGCAAAAGCTTTTTAAAAAAGAAAGCAGAACCATGGGAAACAATAACAGTGCTCACTTCTTCAGTGAGGGAGGAAGAACATTTATGATTAGGTTTCTGACTTTGGAGTCTGTGCCAAAGAACACCCACATGGGCCTAAATAGGTACTTGTTTCTAAAATCAACATCAACTTGGATGGTTCACTTGCAGAGCAAAAGCCAATCTGAAAAGGGCCATAAAGAAATTTTGAGAACAAAGATGATATGCAGTTACCTGTAGGTAGTTCTTCATAATTCATTAAGAATGAATTAAGTAATTCATTCTCCTAAGTACCTCCTAAGTACTAATAGGGTATATTTCTAAGATGCCACTTTTTAAAATATAGAAGGAAACAGTAAAGGAATGATATCCATTGGCCAATTTGAAGTATAGTAAAGGGACTGACTTAAACCTATTCCCAGCAAAGGAGTTAATATGAAGAGGACACTGATTAATTCTTTATTTGCTTAGAGGAAATGGGCTTGAATTAGAGGGAAGTAAAGTTGAATCAAATAACAGGAAGACATTGTTGGCTCTAGGGATAGCTTTATAAAATTAGAATGAGGTATAGCAAGAGCCTGGAATCTCCCTTCTTAACCTCCTTGTACTATGCTACAAATATTTTTTACACTTTCTGGCACCTGTGTTTGCCTTTGTTTAAGTGGAAGCGAGCATAGCGGCACCTGCTGTCTGTACCACTCTTATAGCATGAAGCCAATGCTGCCCTGTGTTGTTATTTTTCTACATGATGTTATCTATCTCCTCTCATAGGATGTGGATCTCGGCATCATAGGTGAAGTCCTGTGCTTCTTTGCATTTTGGACATCAACATATGTATTGTACCTTGCAATTAATGAGAAGTTAGTATTTGGTGAATGAATGTATGAATCATAACTTAGTTATCCGTCTGTTATCAACAAGAAAGAATGCAAGCTCCACCAAAAAAATTGAAATATTGACTTCACTCCAATTCCAGTGTTCTTTCCAGTGTCTGCTTCATTACCGGAAATAGAAAAAATACTTTATGTGGATTAATTTCATTGTAAACCATAACTGCAATTATTTTTAAAAACAAAAGTTAAATACAGAATTCCAACCAATATCCATGATGAAAGAAGACTGATGAATAAATGTAGAGATTGTCGTTCAGTGAAAATTTCTATTCACAAAGCTATTGGATTAAAAAAAGTAACATTCCTGTATTAGATCAATTGGCATATGCTTAGAGTTTCAAAAGTTTTCTTATAAAAGCTACACATTTTATTTTATAGGACCAGCTTCAGTAAATAACTAAAGTCCTTTATTAGTTGGGAACTCAATAATTGGCTCTTAAAACACCTGAGTTAAAAAATAAGTAAAAAAGAGAACAAAGAACAGAAAAAAGTTCTTAGTTTTGGATCTTTACTGTAGAGTATCTGATAACTTAGGTCTTTCTGAAGACATCCTTGCAAGATAGTAAAGGAGATTCGTCTTTGATGCCATCATCCACACTGATTAACATGGCTTTCGTACCCACTTCACAAATACTGCCCTGTGGGTGCTACATCCTCTTAATCCTTTTGTCTTTTCATTTTAGAACTTACTCATACTGTTCTGGTTTCTATAGGCTCTTTTCTCTGTTTAGTAGCCCATTGGCTAATATCTTCGGCAGTGTTAGCTTCCTGAGACAACAGTTCTTTCTTCCACCTCTCTTTCCTGGCAAGGAGAGGGGAATGGGTACCAGATCTGGCTGGGATGCGAGGTCCCAAGAGCCTTCGCCAGTGCAGAATGCAGAGTTCAGGAAGGCATTCTAGCAGGTGCCCTTTTGGAAAAAAATAGAAATCTATCAACCTGGATTGTTTTGTTGGTAGGCATTGGGTAGAAAAGAGAATCCAGGGATATCCTTGAGCTAGACATTGATTAAATATCAACTTTTTATAGAATGTCAACAGCCTTGGCCATGGCTAGGAAGAGAAGTCTCGAGGACATTAACTTCTTGTGGACTTCTTAGCATATTTGTTTCCACACGGGATGACATTTTGAAACCAAATGCCATATTGCTTTTGGTTACATGAGAATTTTGTTGTCCCATGTGAGCAACAGGTAACAGTAAGCTAGTGATGAGTCTGAGGCTCAGGGCTAAGATGACCAGGATAGAAATTAAACTAGGACAGTTACATAAACTTCCAGCTTGGAGATTTAATCTTCCCAGAATTTGATGTGCCTGTTCGTGGCATTTACCGGAACTCCGTGTATCCCTAACAAGCGGATGTGGTAATGCTAAAGGATAGCATTAGTTTTCTTAATAAATTTTTTTTTTTCTTTAACCCCTGCATTTCCTCCCCTCACTGCCTGCTGGTTCCCATGATTCTTTTCCATAAAACCCTTGCCCATCCCTTATGGTCATATTAGGTCCCACTGTCTTCTGAGCCCTGTTCCTGTCCTCTAAACAGAACTCTGGCTTTTACTGAAAACCCTTGTTTTTGTGGGATTTTTTTGTTTTGTTTTGTTTTTTTCCTTCAAATGTTAAGCTTAAAGTTCTCACCCCCAAGCAGTATTTTAATATTGGAAATCGCCTTTAGTTTCCCATGTTCTTTTATACATTTTATGTTTCTTTTAGGCTACTTGCATTCCCACCTGTCTTGTGTTGGGTCAGCTCAGATTCTCAAACATACTAGGAGAAAAAGCAATCTCAGATAATCTCATTTAAAAAGGGAAAAATTGTCCTGTAATAGTCACATATTCTACTTTGCAACTGACTTGCTGAAGACATTTAGAGGAAAACATGGATGAACTCTTTCTAGGCTTGACTAAATTATTTGATTAGCTGGAAATTATTTCTCCACCCCCTACATCTCCTCGGTAGAGCTGACTTTTAGCACCTGGCTTACAAAATACTTCCTGGCCTTCAGTGCTTATCGGCAGAGCATTATAGTATTTGAATGTCATTTGGAGCTATCCATAAAATGACACTTTGCCACCTACGTGCAGCAACCTTCTTTTTTCCTATCCAACTATTTACCACACTGTTGTTGCTGTTTCCAGTCTTTCTACTATAACAGTTCACCAGCATTACTTTGAAATAATGTGTAAATATCCTTTCCCTTTTTATTATGTAATGTAAATACAGATATCCTTTCACTTTTAATATTTTCTCCCAGTGTTTGTTAATGGCCTTCCTTCTGCTGGTTGGTGGAAGGTTGGTTGGCTTTATGCCCCTATTACCCCTCAGAGATGTGAGATGATTTCTCTACCGTATTTCAATAAATAATCGCAAAGAACCGAGAGAGTTTAATAATAATGTTCACATCTCTTCCATAATATGCCCATTTACTTAGCTTTAGTTATTATCAAAGTTTTTTTAAAATTCAATTTTGCCTTTTGTCCATGTTTTTATTAGCTTAAGAAGGTTTATGTTAATATGTATATAAAAGTCTTATGGAAGGGCAAGAGGTTTACCCAAAGGAAATAAGTAAAACCAATATTATATTCAGCACCATTCCAAGATGAAGTTAAAAAATATTAAGGTACATAGTTTTGTGTTATGTTGACAAGTATTTTGTCAGTGCCCATATGATGGCAGGCCTTATAAATCAATAGCAACCTACTTTATGAACTGGAGGGGGAATATCAGAAAATGGTAATCTGTTAACTTGTATTCAGTCAGCACCCATAATGAAATTCCTGGCCAACAGGTAAATGTCTATTATGGATCCCAGATCTTGAAGTATACTATTAAGTTTAATATGTGAGAATTTCCTATCGTTTGTGTTAATGTATGTTTAAGGCATATTGATAAACTGTAATGATGAGATTCTGAGCTAATAGAAGGCACGAGAGGAGACTTATAAATGACAAGTTCAAGAATATCAGAGAAGATGAGTAGACTTTTGGTCTTCATGAGTGAATCCTTTTCTTCATTTCATTGTCGAAAATTTGTTGAGAACTTAATGGATTCCTCCGAAAGAAAAGAGGAGCACAAATTTGAAACTGAAAAGGCAAAGACTTGATTTGTTAAGAGCAATAAAAATAAGGTTGTCAAAAATTGTGTGTGCTGATTACTACCTTTGAAGCCAGACGAGTGTTGTGAAATAAGAACCAGGTATAGACAGTTGTGGTGAGGAAACTGGACTCCATCTCAGGAAAGAACAGCCTTAATAACAGACCAGTGAGTAGGCTTCAGTCAAACCCAGGAGGCCTGTGAGAAACAGCAGGGGAGAAGGTGGGGTCCCAGGATGGGCTATGGAGGTAACCTCAAATTATGGGTCTAAATCTATAGAAATGATTGTTTGAACAGGGGACGAGGTGGAGGTCAGTGGGTAATAGTGGCAGTCAGAGAGGAAGCAAAATTCTTACTGAGGAAGGAATGGTGTACCACAGTGGGGCCCAAAGCGTTTCAGAGATGATGCTAAAGGAGAGGTCATGACCCAGAGGCCCATGCTGGAAGTTGTCAGGGAACTTCCTGACAACTGTAGTTCAGTGAGGAACTGGAAACTTCCTCCCATCCCTGGTGTTAGTGTCATTTATGATCTATCTCATGATAGGTTTGAATAGCTTGCTTGAAAGACATCTCTGATAAGGTGCCCAATATATAATAGGCATCCAACAAATATTTTAAAATTTGTTTTAGAGATAGAGTTGACAGAATGAAATCAGGGAATATATGCTTAACAAACTGTACGCCAATGCTTAATATTAGGTGCAGTTTGATATGAAATAAGCCCTTTCTTTTGTATTCCCTCATCAGAAAGCCTACTTTCAAATTAAACACCCAAGAGTAACAGAGGCATGGAACAATTACCTATTAATTACCTTTTAGGGCTTTCTGATTACTAATTTCTTTACTGTCTACTTTTCATGTCCCTGTCTTATTCCTTGATAGTTTTGTACAATTAAGAAAAAAAAAAAAACCCTTAGAAATTAATTTGTAATTTTTTTCAGAGACAGCAATAATTCAATAATTAATAATTGAACAATTTATAAGCATCCGCTATGGCAAGCAGTTTATTGAACCCGGGGTTACCCAGGTGAAAAAACAAAATGACAACAACAAAAACTACAGCTTCTTGCCTCAAGGAACACAGTTTAGTGGTAGAGAGACAAGTGTGAATATTACAGTGCAGGATGTGGTAAGGGCTGTGGGGAGACTGAAAAAGGGAAGAAATGTCTTTCTTTATTCCAACCCCCAAGGAGAAAGATACCAAGATATGAAATTGAATAATGACAGCTGGAAAACAGATCCACCTGGACTTCCCAAGCTCAGGATGCAAAGTAGTTGCTGGTGTTTAATCTCCAGATGACTCTACAACCAACCAGAACAAGAAAAGGAAAGAGTTTTGGAGATTAACTTGCCAGGTACAAGGTGTCAAGTGGATACAAGTTATGGTGACAGATAATTGAATGAAATGCATACGTAAACTCAATTTGGTCTTCTTTGAACCAGTATTCCAGGATCTTGATAGTTTATATCTAAGCCCCACTGCAAATCCCTTCACCTTTGTCTTGGAAAATGACTTTAAGATTAAGATCCCCTGGCTCATTTTGGCAACGTGTTACCTCTCTAAGGAGGAAAAACTGCCTTCCGAGAGAGCTTTGGGGATCTCACGAACAAAGAGGATCTCACTTCTACCCAGAACTAGAGCTCTAAAATGTCTGGCGGCCAGTGATAGCCCATAATTTCCCCTTTATGTACCCAACGTCTATACCTAAAAGGGAAGGGAGTTTTTCTAACTTGCCTTGGCTGTCTCCTGACTCTCTCACATGCCTTTTTGTCTCGTGCCTCCTTTCTTGCTCCTAGACTTGGGTGGTGATCACTGCATATATCCCCATTTTTTTAGTGATGTTCACATATAAATCGGTTTCGCCATAGTTTCCCATAAAAGTGATAATGCCAGGTTTTCAAACCTGTCTCGCAACAGTATCACTAACGGGCATCTCCTCTCAGTTTTGCTTAGGCAATGTTGTGTTTTTAAGTGGATAATCAGTTCATTTACTCATTGTTTTGCTGTGTGTCAAGATTGCATGGACACTTAGAAGGCCTACCAAAAGCTATATAGATGTGAAATGAGTTGTATTTTTAAAGAAAAAGAAAGCTGAAAGGAATAATGGGTAAATCTTATTGGTAAATCAAACGAAAGGGGAACAATATATGCAAAAAGTAAAAGTAAGTTTACTTGAAATGTGAAAATTAATATATTTTTAAAACTAGCAATTCAGTGGGATACAAGAGATGAGGAATCTTTTCCTTGGTTTCTGAAGGCCTTTTGGGTGTGGAGAGAGGCCAGTGTGATATTGCTTTCTAATCAACTTCTTACTGCCTTCAGGCGTTGCCAGTGCTCTTTTCTCCTGGTTGTCAGAGCCACTTCTAGTAATTACTGCTTTCAGCTAAACAGTAGTAGGCATTCACTTCCAAGGGAGAAAAATGACTTGGGTCATTCATATGCTGCAGCTCTTCATAGTCATTCAAATTCAGTGTATTCTGATGGACAGGGCCATTACAGAGTATTAATAGCTGCACCATCTTGTGATGGCAGTGATTACTTTTTTAATATCCCTGAAAAATGAAAGGGAAAAATCTACACATGAGAAATATGTGTTGGTGTTCAACAAAGAGTTAAAATATAGATAAGTGGAGTGAAATTTTAAGACATTTTTAAGATTTTAAACATCTTCAAAACAAAGTTGTTTTTTTTTTTTTTTTTAAATACTGGTACCTTTGAGGTTATGCCCCAGTGCAAACAACCCATATTTTAGAAAATGCATTGGAAAAGCATTCTATGCATTTTGAAGAGGTATGGTATGATTTTTAAGTGTATTTTTTCTCTAGATAAGTATAATGGTATATAATGGTCATTTAAAAACATTAATTATAGGCTGTCAACAGGATCACTTTGGTTTTTGCTCTGTGCAGTACAAACAGAAAGAGTGAAGCATTTGATGCAAAAAAAATTAAATTCTACCCTTTCTAGTCTACTTGGTATAATAAAATGACCACTGAAGAAGAAACGAGGACACTAATCTTGATTCTAACATCACTTTGCTGGGTGACTTTAGGGAAAATTTAACCCTGGGCCTTATTACCTCACCTACAAAATGATGGGGTATGTTTAAATCTCTAGGGTCCAATATCATTCTAAAGTATACACATCAATAAATGTGGCTTTATCTAAAATATACTTGGTGATTATGGTTGATGATAAATCATGATCTGAGTAAGAACCTTTTGCCCATTAAAAGCAGAACAAAACAAAACAAATATTATTTTGTTGGTCTTATATTTCCCAACCCAGTCACTTCTTTTCCTGCATTGGAAATAAATCTGGGATAAGAGACATGAAAGTGTAGCTTTTTTAAAAAGGACCTTGAAAGAAACCAAACAAACAAAACCAAGTCCTAGCATCAAAGGACTTCACAAAAGCATATTTTGGGCCATATAAATGCCTCTGGCCTCTGAGTGAGGCAGAACCAGGAGACAGACTGGATCGAAGTATAGCAACAGGACTCTTGATAAGGTAGGTATGTAGAGATTGGACCAGATAGTTAAATATGAATTCAAAGGAATGTCCTAGTTCCAAATAAATCTGCCTTGAGATGGCTGTAGGAAGAGGTATAGATGACAAAGGAGTGTTACGGAAAATACACATTTTCAAATACACTGGCTGAAGGGGGACGTTTAGAAAGAACTTCTGCCCCTCGTACAGGATGGATAAAAGCAAATGATAAAAGATGTTGGAAAGGCAAGGGTTTTTAAATGACATTTTTATTCTTTCTCATTGTAGTATAAATTAAATATGGATATACCATTGGAATAAGTCCCAGTTTTGATGAAAGGCTATAAAACTAAACTAAAATAAACAAAGAAGTAGGTCAAGTGTCACTAGGAAAGCATGTCTGTTTCTTTCAGTAAGACTTTCTGGAGCATTGCCCACAGAATTGGAAAGTGCTTTTTGAGATCCATTAGGTGTTGTTTCTGAGAAATCCTAGAGCAGCGGTTTTAAAGTGTGGTGCAGGAACACCTAGGGGTCTCAAGACCCTTTTAGGGGTCTAGGAGATCAAAACTATTTTTATAATAACACCAAGACATTATTGGCCTTTTTCATTCTCACTCTCTCATGAGAATAGAGTGGAGTTTTCCAGAGATTACATGACATGCAATATTGCCAAAGATTGAATGCAGAAGCAGATGTGAGAATCCAGATGTCTTCTATTAAACCAGACATTAAAGACAGTTTCAAAAATGTGAAACAATGCTACTCATCTCACTATATTTTTTTTGATATGGAAAATATAGGTTTTATTTCAAAAATGTTATTTAGGTTAAGATGTTTATTATCAAATAAACTAGTATTTATTTTTTTCCATTTTAATATCTAATAATATACATATTGATAGATATAACCTATATAAGCAAAAGCTCTTTGGGGGTACTTGAAAGTTTTAAGTGTGTAAAGTAGTCCTGAGACCAAAAGGTTTAAGAACAGCTGTCCTAGAAGAACCTTGGAAGAGGGCAAAGGTGACCTTATTAAAGAATGGGAGGGGCAGTTATATATGGTTAGCAGTTATACAGATGTTAGCAATGATACGCACTTGAGTGCCCTCTTCAAGATTACGAGGCATTCTCACTTGATAAGTCAACAAACCAAACAGTCAAGATATTGATATTCTCACTTGATAACTTGATATTCTCACTTGATATTGGAATTCTCACTTGATAAGTCAACAAACAAAACAGTCAAGATATTGATATTCTTCCCATTTTATAGGTAGGAAAAGTTAGGATGAGAGAAGTTAAGTGATTTTTCAAAGTCATAGAGATAGTTTAGTAGAGCTAGAATCATTTGGTACTTAGGACTGTCAGTCCCATATGTTTCCATGTCACTTCACTGAGTGCGTTGGCACCAAGGATGATTCATCAATCAGCCTGTTTTCTTCTGGTAGATTACGGTATAATGCATGGCAACCTCCACCTCCTTATGAAGAGCAAATTATGTCAGACTGGTTTAATATCCTGAATGACAAAATAAATAGGCATTACTAATACCCTGAATAATATCAGTTCATTTGCAATTCACTAATCAGGTGAAAAAAAGGTCACAGAAAAAAATAGAATAAAATATATCCTGGGGAAATATAGAGAAACAAAGCCTCACTTTTTATAAACACAGGATGAGAACATGTTGGCAAGACGAAAAAGAAAGAACATTTCATGAAGGCCCATGAGGGCCTGTGAAGCTCGTATTTGCTGGTGACGTTAGTGTCCATGAGAAAAAGGCAGCGATAATATTGTGATGCGTCGGCATGCCAGCTGCACAAAAGCGCGACTTGTGCAGCCAGCTAGAAGGCAACTCCTTTCAGAGGACAGTGTCTAGTTCCGTCGTCATGGCTGTAAAAGGTGAGAAATGAAAGCGTGTTTGCACAGTGGTCCTGGAATGATTAGTACAGAGGATTCCGGAGAAGAAGTGAAGAAGAAAGAATGTAGAACAGTCGTTTGCCCGTCAGTCAGGTGGGGGTAATTAGTAGTTGCCTGTGGTACAAACTGTTTCTTCAATTTCGGCACCATGTGTTGACTTGGATCTTTTGGAAACATAAAATATTTCTGCTCTGCACTTCATTATCTGTAGCAGATGTTGCTTTAGGTTCTTGAACTCAATTTGCAGAATGAACGTGGTATCATATAACATACTCAAACGCAGAAGAGGAAACTAGTTAACTGGCCTCTTACCAGGGCAGTTTTAAGAAGCACCAGATTTTTAGCCATTTGCCTGTCTGGAGTTTAAAAGTAGAGTTTATTATAAGAAGAAAAGAAGTGATATGACATGTTTATTGATGTAAATTGTAATTAAAGAATGTTCAGTTATTTTTTCAGAGAAAATACAAAATATATGGCTGGCTGACTAAGGTGGGTAGTCTCTGACTGGTTGCCTCTTCCCCAGTCCCCATCCTGTGATATTTAAAAGAGAAAATATTTTTTTGCAACATTTACCAATGATAAAAAAAATTCACTCAGTATCTTCTTCAAGGTTATCACAGCAAACCTGTTCAGCTTTTGAATCTTATTAAAGTACAAATATTGAGTGGATTCATCAGCTAAGAGATTAGATTTTTGCTTTGTGTATGTTCTGAAAGCAGGGCTTGATATAGAAGGTATGTTTACGTAATCATGCTGTTGCTCAATGCATGCCCTGGCATTTTTCTGCACATACTATCTTAATGGAAATTTACTGGAAAATTCTTGCCAGAATAAACACATTCCTTCAGGAGCAAACGGCTTAATGTACTTTAAGTTCAACTGCACCTCCTTCCTGTGAGCAGATAAACCAAATTATTTGGCATTAGTCATTATTCTTTACACATTCCGCAGTACTTATTATGGCCTCCCATAGGGCTAAGGGTTGTAGAAGAGAAGGTAGGAATAAGGAAGACAATCTTACATTATCACGAGAGATCAAACAAAAACAAGGATAGGGCCTCTATGTATTTGATATGAAATAAACCAAAAATAAATCTGGCAGACATTCTGTGAATTACCTTTAGCTATCCTGGTAAAGCAGAATTAAGAAATAGGACCTATACAGAAGTTGAGCTGCTGATCACAGGAAAAAAAAAAAGTGTGTGTGTGTGTGTGTGTGTGTGTGTGTGTGTGTGTGTGTGTGTGTGTGTGTGTGTGTGTGTGTGTGTGTGTGTGTGTGTGTGTGTGTGTGTGTGTGTGTGTGTGTGTGTGTGTGTGTGTGTGTGTGTGTGTGTGTGTGTGTGTGTGTGTGTGTGTGTGTGTGTGTGTGTGTGTGTGTGTGTGTGTGTGTGTGTGTGTGTGTGTGTGTGTGTGTGTGTGTGTGTGTGTGTGTGTGTGTGTGTGTGTGTGTATTTTAAAGAGAGATAACTTTCTTATTCACATTTTAAGAAGCAGGAGTATAAACTCTAAAATGAGTAGAACACTGACTTTATCAAGGCCACTTGGGTAAGAAGAATGGACCAGGAACAGGGAGGGAGGAAATGCCCCTTGAATTAAGGGATAGGGGAAGATAGGAGAGGCAAACAATAGACAATGGAGACTGGAGGAAAGAGATTCCCACAAACATGTCTCAACTTCCTCCAGCTGGTCCTGGCCCTAACACTCACCCGTCACCACCCCATGCTTCCTTCTGAGGAGAGATTATAGCAATTTTTCATTCATTAATGCAACCAACATTAATAAAACGAGTAATCAAGGCAGAGAAAACCATTTTTAAAGGAATAAAATGGCCTATTAGCATATTACAGTTCTTTGGTTAGTTACATTGCATTTATTTGTAGCAATAGGCAATTAGGTTCTTTAAATTTTTCTAAGAAACCAATTGAAATTGAACTGCTGGGTAACTTTGACTTGTTTAGTGACCTTCTTCCTTATGTAGTATTAAATCTGATTATTTTAAATAATTATAGGAAAGGATAGTTTAAATGTGATAGTTGCATGCTATTAAGGAATTTTGTTTTATTGCATTTCTTTTCATTTTCTATATGTGCAGTAAGTAAAACCAGTCTAGCAAAGCATTACGTCTTAACATCTTGAGAGATAAAAGAATTTGAAATTAGAATAACAAAACACTGGTTCACCAATTATTGTCCCTATTCGAATTATATTTTTTAAAAAATTGAATATAAAGAGGAAGCACCATAATTGATCATTTTCCTCTTTTAAGTTTTAGGGTTTGTTCCATGTCAACATAAACAATATAAAATAAGAATTTAATATTTTTATTATAAGGTCCTTCAATTCAATTTTATCAGGTAACATGAGACTTATAAAGAAAAAATATGGTTGACATGAAATCATAAAAATGCCTTCATTTATTCAATTTATCCTTTTCTTCATAGATAATATTTGATATAATTATTTAAGGAGTAATTCCTAGCTATTTATTCAGAATCGCCAATAAGTGAAATTTCACTGTTTAAAAAAAATTACACATAAGTAATGGGTACATTTATAAGATTAAAACTTGCTTTTTGTAGTAGAGATAACAGTCAACTTAATATATCACTCTTTTATTTATGTTTTAGTTCCAAAAATAAAATGGAAATTCAAAAAGTACTTCATTCATTGATTGCAGATATTTGCTATATAAGGGTTGATTGAGTTTGGTTTACAGATATAAATGATAAATATGACATATTGTTTAAAATTTAGTCTTAATGTAATTAACTAATAGCTTGTAATCAAGATTTCACCTGTTGTTTTCTAAGAACAAAATTTTAGGTTAAAAGAAGTCAAAATAATTTAATTGAAATAGAAATGGAAAAATGATTTCTCATATTGCTATTTGTTCTTCACTATACTTTTTTTTTAAAAAACATAATGAAACTGTTCATTCTATAAGCATATTATAATCAGTAGCATCTCAAGGTAAATAGTTTCAAAATATATATAGCTTTGGTTTTACTAAGGAGAAGTTAAGGAGTTTCCAAATTCTCTAGCTCAGTGCTATGATATTTTAGAAATTGTACTACTTCCTCATGTACTAAAATGAACCATTTTTTCTTTTGACTTTATAGTCGCAGATATGGCCAGTATGCTCTGAACCAAGAAATCACCAAAGTTAAGGAAAAGCCTCCATTTGATCGATCAAGTTCCCAGGATTCGGTGGATGAACTATCTATGGAGGACTATTGGGCTGAACTAGAAAATATCAAGAAATCTAGTGAGAACAGACAAGAAGATCAAGAGGTGGTGGTTGTGAAAGAGCCTGATGGTAATAACTAAATAATAAAACTTCTTTCTTTGTATATGTATTTATGGGGGATGAATACATGGAAAGGAAGAGGAGAACAACAACAATGAAAAATTAGAGATGGGGCAACCCAGAAAAGATAATGCTAGTTGGCTCTCAACTTGAAAGTTACTGTTTGTGGCAGATTTATGGATGCAGCTGCCAAATTCAAGCGGCATGAGTAAATTCCTTTAGGCTTATATGGCTACAGTCTTGTTGGCTAAGCTTACTGTATCATAAAATTTTAGAGTTAGATTTGATCTTTGAAATCATCTAACCTCCTTTTGAATTCCTTCTATGGTATCCTAGCCAGATGATCATATATGGCTTCTGGTGCATGTAGATGCTGATGGAAAGCACACTGTTTTTCCATTGATCGGTCAGCTTGAATTCTTTCGATGTTCTGTAGTTTATCGATTTACAATCTGCTGTACTCTACCATTGACTCATGTGCCATAGTTTTGCTTTTCGGAAGAATAGAACGAGTCTGTTCTGTTTTTTACATGATAGACTTTCAAATGTTTGAAGATATCTTGTTCTTCACCATATCTTTTCTAGAAGGAAAATAGATACACATAAACCAATCCTTGTGGGTGGTTTTCTGACATAGCCCAGTACTGGTCATCTTATCTTTCAAAGTATAATACTCCAGATTGGATGCAATGCCACAGGTTTAGCCAGCTAACCTAAAGGTATAGATTTGGGCAGTATAGATGGCATTAGCCTTTTTGGCCTCCGTATTTGCTTCTTTCTTGTATTTGGTCCATAATTTCTCTCAAGTCTCTTTGCAGCCATATTTCCCACAGTCTTTGCTACTATATTTGATATTCTAGAAGAAACATGTAAATATATTTAAACTAAATAATTAAATATAATTAAAATGAATTCATTGATTTTTATTTATTATGTGATTATCAAGAAGAATTGGGAATGTTTTTACATGTTTATGCCTTTTCTTTGACTTTAAATTGAGTTTTACCTCTACTCTTTAATGGATAAAAGGATTCTATATTATGTTGTTTGCTTTCCTTATCATGGCAATATCAGCTTTTTTTTCTGGCAATTTGGTTTTGTACACCTCTACTAAGCTTTACCTTAACGTTATTAATAATAATGGCTGACTTTTTATGTTAGTGGTAAACATTTTTTGTTGCCTGGCATGCAGAATGTCTGGCACTATATTATGTTTCCTGAAGGCAAGGTTATTAATACTGACTTCTACCCTCAAGGAGTTTATATAGTATAGAAGGATAGACAGGCAAACCAGTCAGTACTACACCATGTGATATGAGCTATATTAGAGTCCTGCAAAGCTCTTCCCGTATAACATGCTCACATTTGATTATGAGTCACCCAGGATAGCTGTGTTACAGGTTACAGATGAGAAAACGGAGTTAGCTGGAAGTTAAACAACTTGCCCAAAGTGAATGATATAAGGGCTCAGAGATGATGTATTAATACCAGTCTTATGTGTCCCAAGTAGCTGGTCTTTCACTTTCCTCTATAAAACTGATGCTTGGAGTGAAAATATTCTAGCTAGCTTTTTGTTTTTCTATAATTTTTATTAAGATCTCACGTAATATTTGCTTTACTGTTTTCATTCTGCTTTTAGTGTTTTGAATTGATCCAGTTATGTAATTGGTTGCCTAAAGTAAACTATTTTTTTGCTGAAAATAGTGCTTTTTTTTTTTTTTAATTTGTGAAAAACATGATTCTGAGGTGCTGAGTGGAGGGAAAAAAATTAATTTGAAATTGATTAGTTCCTGATGTTCAGATGCTCTTTACTTCTTTACCACACTTCCTTGTCAAAGTAAACTATTTTTTTGCTGAAAATAGTGCTTTTTTTTTTTTTTAATTTGTGAAAAACATGAGTCTGATGTGCTGACTAGAGGGATTAAAAAAATTAATTTGAAATTGATTAGTTCCTGATGTTCAGATGCTCTTTACTTCTTTACCACACTTCCTGTCAGCTACAGTGAACAGAGAAAACAAATTTTTTCATCAGTTAGTGTTGGACTTTGGGGTAGTGCTGAATTTAAGCCAAGAAACAGGACTTTAACAGATATCCCCAGCATTGACTTCCTTCTGTAACTTAATGGAAATAAGTTATATTTTCATTGCTTGCTCATAGAAAGGGAACAGTATTATCTTTCTATAGTTAATCTGCAGAGAAGTTATAGAGGTTAATTACATGTGAAGTCATTTAAAAATTTTAATTGAGTATATATGAAATAGATCTAAAATTTGATATCTTTGTGGCTGGAGTTTATGGCAGTTGTCCAAGTTTCATATAATGAGTCTTAGCACTGTGGTTTGGTTGCAATAGAAGAGTTTCAGCTAGAGTTTTTTAAAAGCTTAAAGATGTGAAAGTTCTCATTTTTTATTTAAATGCCATTTTTCTCTACTGTCTTAGAGGGCGAATTGGAAGAAGAATGGCTTAAGGAGGCCGGTTTGTCCAATCTCTTTGGAGAGTCTGCTGAAGATCCCCAAGAAAGCATGGTGTTTTTATCAACCTTGACCCGGACCCAGGCAGCAGCTGTTCAGAAACGGGTAGAGACGGTCTCCCAGACCTTACGGAAAAAAAACAAACAATACCAGATTCCTGACGTCAGAGACATATTTGCTCAACAGAGGGAGTCAAAAGAAAAAGTAGGTTTCCTTTGTTTTGATGTTAAAGCAAAGGAATAATTGCTTAGAATCAACTAGACCAATCCAATTCAAATAATTAAAAACATAATGAGCATTTATTATATGCAAGCACTAAAGCTCTGTGCAGGCTTGTGTTAGGTGACTTTGGAATCTTAGGCGTGGCCCCAATCCCCCAGACAATGTGATTACCAATTGTTCTTTACAGAACAGTAAAGGTAGGGGATTCTTCCTTATCTATTAACTCTTGTAGGAATATTTGCTTTTTCCTAGACACATTGGGGGATGATTGGAAGTGGAATGCGAGGGAGCTAATTGCAGCCGAATTACAAAGCAGGAACCCGGAAACATGAGATATCTTCCCTTTTGTGTCTAGCACTTAGCATGGTGCCTAGTACATAGAAGATTTGAGTAAATATTTTTTAAGATGATTAATTTATTAGTGGATAATTTATTAATTGTATTAATTTATTCATTATTGTTGGAGTCTGCTAGAGACTCTGGGACTAATGAGTGAAAAAAAATGTCAAAGAAGGCACGGTAAGAGACATATTGCCCAGAACAGTAATACTCAAAACAGCCCAAAACAGCCAGTTGGTGGGCTATTTACTATTCATCCATGAGGACATAAGGAGCTGGCACAAAATGTAAATTAATATAATTTATTCCTTCATCAGGAAAGTCTTACTACCAAAAAAATCAGCTGAACTAAATGATGTTCTTAGGATTAAAGTTGATTTACATTCTGGCTTATTATTCTCAGGTGACACTGAATAGCTCTAGCCTAAAAAACCTAGTGGGGTGGTTGGAATGAGAGCAAACAAAAGGAATATTGAACAATGATTGCAATGATAATAATAACACCAATAATTGCTGCCACCACTCGTGAGCACTTAACTTTGATAACCATTCTCCTTGCCTTATTTCATTTACTTCTTAGAGCTGTTCTGTAAGTGAGGTATCACCATTTCCATTCTATGGCTGCGGCTCGTAGACAAGTAACTTACGCAGTGTCCCGTAGATAGTAAGCCTAAATTTGTTCGACTCGAGTATATTTTTAACCCCTATGCATCCTATTATATTTGGGTTTCCATGATTCTGATATTAACTAATCCAAGCATGAGATTCTATTTACACTATAAATACAAAACAACAAAATTGTTATGACTCTAAAAGAAATAAGGGAATGAGAAGGTTTATATTTAAGGTATCTTTCTGTCATGTAGAGGGAGTTTGCTTTTTGTAGACATTCCATTCTTAAAGGAAATCCTTTATAGCTGTAGATCTAAACTCCATTTGCATGCTC
Source organism: Pteropus alecto (assembly GCF_000325575.1). NCBI lineage: Eukaryota > Metazoa > Chordata > Mammalia > Chiroptera > Pteropodidae > Pteropus > Pteropus alecto. The sequence continues at coordinate 19,610,604 of NW_006494612.1, read as the reverse complement.
AATTGTGAATCAAATCCAGTCTAATTTATAATTTTGGGGTCACTGGATTGTTCCAGGCAGCAAGAGATCTTGCTGCTGTGACGTAGTTAAGCACTGACAGTGATTTTTGAGACATCCACTGGAGTAGGTTTCCAGCTGAGAAAAATGAATGGTAAGGAAATATGGGATTATGACATATCCTTCCCAATGAAAGAACCCTTTCTAAGGCAGGTAAGAGGAAGTGAAAAGTGGGGTGGGAGTGCAGAGAGCTGAACTTGAGCAAAATACATACCCTAGGATTCACTCCAGTTTCCACGAGGATGTTGCTACTACGTGCTAGACACAACCTTTTTCAGTAAATTCTTGGTAATGCCTAAACCATATCATTTGAGTCCAAGGTAATTGTTGGAGTGCATCATCTGATCAAGTCATTAAAGGAGAAATAGCACAAGTAAATTAAAATAATGTTAACTTGCTTACACTGCATGCCTTTAATTGAAACACTGCCACCCATTAGAATATATCCTCCATTCCTCAAGCAAACATGGGCTAGCCATCTTCACTTATAGTTCTTGTTCTCAAATAAGTACATATTCAGCTCTTTTATTTTAAATGCTTCCTCATGAAGCCCTTGCTGACACTAGGAAATATAATACAGAAATGAATACCATCTGCACTGTCATCTTCAATTGCTAAGGAAAACAATTCTGACCACATGTTCCAAAATACATGTTCACATGTAAGATTAGAATCGCTTGCTGTATTCATTGTGCCAATGACAGGCTCGTGGGCAAAGGAAGGAGGGTTGTATTGCTTAATACAGAGGGGGATTGAAGTAGTGCCATGACCCTTGTACCACTTCTGTGATTTGGTAGTCACTGTACACTCTCCCAGGTACCGTCACTCTGTGTGGTACACTAACAACAGTCTCTGTGTACCTGCCCCATTGCTTTTCTGGACTCTACCTAGACTTCAGGTGGAGGGAGGAGTGCTTCTTGGGTCACAGCTTGAGGTAAAAGCTATGACGAGGATGACTAGAAAGGCCACCTTCTTTAGTGTAGAGACGGAAATCCAGTAGGATGATTATTTTAAAAATAGTTCATTCAAATAGACGTCTGTGTATGATTGATCTAGACTCCTCTTCCTGATTACCAAATTCCTTCTCAAGCCTGACTTGGAAAGGTGGTAGTGCTGGTACTGCTCGGCCACACTTTCTGGCGTCAGCATGTTTTACTATGTCCATAAACCCCTTGGAGGGTGACATTTCTTAGATGTCATTGCTCCAACTGCTTGAAAAAGGAGTTCCTTTGCATATTGGTGCTCTTATTACCTGTTTGATAATTTATTTTTAATTCCTTTCACATTTGTTATGAGCTTTTTTTAATTTGAAGATTTCTATTTTATTACCTACATGTCAACTGGTAATTTTGTTTTATAATAGCATTATTGAGATATAATTTGCATACCATCTAATTCACCCATTTAAAGTCTACAGTTCACTGCTTTTTAATATATTCACAGATTTGCAACCATCACTACAATCAATTTTAACATATTTTCATCATCTCCAAAATAAAGCTCTTACCCATTATCAGTCATTCCCCATATTTCCCTCTTAGCTCTAGGTAACCACTAATTGATGGCTATTACTAGCTTTTTTGATATGTTTGTCTTTTCCCCTCAACTAAATAGTGGTGTTCTTGATGGCAGGGACACTCTTAATGTTTTTTATTTTCCCCATAGGACTTAGTATTGTGTCTTAACAATTCATGGGTAATAAAATATTTGTTGATTATAACCATAGTACTTTTTTCTATGATTGTTAAAATTCTGAATACAATTCTTATACTCGAAAGGTTAGTAATGGAATTATTTGCAATACCATTTTTCTGGTTGTGAGTTGGAGATGACTAAATGGCCCATTTTCTATCTTTAGGCTCCAGATGGCACTGAATCACAGTCAGTCAGAACAAATGAAAACAAATACCAAGGAAAAGATGGTATGTTGGACCTGTTCTCTTGTATTTTCCCGTTTATTAGTATAACAAACAGATACAGCCTTTTAAAACATTCACTTTCAATTCTAGTAAGCAAATTCTATTAAAATAATAATATAAAGTACTCAAGTAGATAATTATAGAAGGCTGAGAAAATAGTGGGCCTTTGATTTAAAAAAAAATTTTTTTTTTTAATGTTTGTGTATCTCTGTTCTAACCTCTCTATATACATAGTTGCCACATTTCTTGAATCCTTACCATGTGCAAGGTACTATTAGGAGGTGTTTACCTAATTTAATACATTCAAGAGTTCTATGTAGTAGGTATTGTTTTTAACCTATTTTACAGATGAGAGAACTAGAATTTAGAGATGTGAAGTCACTTTCCAAGGCCATACAGCTAAAGTGGATTTGAAGCCTTATTCTCAAATCATAAGTTCTCAATCCATAAATGAAGGGGTCTCCAACCCCTGGGCTGTGTACAAGTGACCTGTACCAGTCCGTGGCCTGTTAGGAACCAGGTCACACAGCAGGAGGCGAGGGGCTGGTGAGTGAGTGAAGCTTCATCTGTATTTGCAGCTACTCCCCAGCACTAGCATCACTGCCTCAGCTCCAGCTCAGATCATCAGGCATTAGATTCTCATAGGAGCACCTGTTCCTGATGTCAAAAAGGTTGGGGACCACTGATAAGTGGATTGCTTTTCAGAAAGTTTAGAAAACCTTAAAATAGTTAATTTTTTTTGACAATTGATTATAATTGTCATTTATGTACTTTTCCTCCTTAATACCTATTAATTTAGAAATAGATTAGAAATTCAAGGCATGGATCAAAATAAATATTAAGACTTTGTTAGTACTTATCAAGAAATAATTTATAGTTATTTCATTTATTTACAATAAAGAAAAATGTTCAAAATTAAAATGATAGACAAGCTTAAGAATTTAATCCTTCATGTGTTGTTATTTAAAAACTATAACAGAAGTGGTCTGTAGCAGTGGGATTTTAGCCAGAGGACTGTCCTTCTCTTTTGTTTTTGTTCTTAAGACCTGGCCCATGTCAGTAGTGTTGTACGTGGATTGGAAATAGTTAGGGAAGAGTACAGGGAGACTATGGAGGCCTGGGAACTGTTCCCAACTATCCTATAAAAATCAGGAGTTTAGTCCAAGATTATATGTGGGCATTTTAGAGTCTTAGAGCATCCAGTATCTCAATTTTCCCTTTCATATTTTTCTGAGAACTTTTCTCCTGCACCCCTTCCTTTGAAGAAAATACACGCACACATCTGTGAATACATGTAACTGTGTGCATGTGTGGGTATAGACACATACATGTCTATATATGTTTATTTATGAAAGCACCTCCTTTTTATTATTCTGTGGAGGTTTCTTTAGTTGCATTTTTTTTCCCCCAGAATGAAATTACTACGTGTTTCCCCAGGTCTACATACCACCAAACACTGAAGTGGCAAGCTAGCTGGAATAGCCTGTGCTGGCCTGCTAGAGAGCTGGGTCATCAAGAGAGACAGATGAACCTTTTGTGCCAATGTCAATATGCTTTAGGCTTTGGAGAAGAGCAACTGGCAGTTGCTAAATGAATACTGAGGAAAACATTGTCTTTTCTTGATGTTTTCCTCCCTTGCCAGAGATGGTGATATAGGCTATATAAACAGAAGTTCTGGAAGATGAGTTCATTATACGAGCACTTTCCAGTCTAGCTTGCAGCAGGCTAGTGAAGTGTAACAAACTTGCTGTCTGATTTACATCTGCTTTTGCTGGAATGCTGTGAAGTGGGCATAGAGTCTCCAATCAGAATAATAAGAGAGAATGTGTGTAACACCATCCAAGTCACTGAGTCTTTACTACTGCACCTGTTCTGGGCAATGCCATACTCTTTTGCTAGCCAGTGAATTAATCAGCGTTATGCAAACATTGAAAGGTTTGGAATAAAATGCATGTCTGGAGTGCAAAAGTACAGCTTTCTGCTTGAAATCCAAAGGCATGGGTAACATAGTCTATTGTAAGTGTTTTCTTTGGGCTTTTATACATGTTTAGTCAAATATATTTATTCGAAATGAAAAGGTTATCAAGTTTTAATGTTCTAAGAGCTGTAATGTAGCAAGGGTTAATTAGTCTACCATTAAGCATCAACCTTAACATTTTAGCAAATTTTACAACTCCGTGTATATGAAATACTCAGCGTTAATATATACATTTAGATAAAAATGCACAAATAATTTTTATAACTTTCATATTAATATGTGTATTTTCTTATTTTCTTTTTTGATTTCCATAAAAAGGAAAATTCTTTTTTAAAATAAAGGCCCTCGGGATATTTCATATAATTGGAAAACTTTAAGATTTGTAAAATGTTTATAAGCCAATGCTACTTACCACTTCAAAACCAAAGGATAATGAATTAAAGAAATCATATTATTTACTTGAAGACTTTAAGAGTCAAAAAGTTTATCTCAGCATTCTCTTAACTTTTCTCTTTGAGAGTAGATAATTGATTCATGAATACTTTTGTTAGACAATTCACTATCCATTTCCTGTAGCAGCACCCCCTCAATCCCACTGAAACTGTTTTTTCTACTATCTACCCTAACTTCATTTACCATTTGAATTTTTATGCTTTTATATACCATGCTTGTTTTCATTTTTGCCATGTTTTGGAGGAAATTTATATTTTTAAAATGTTATAACTTAATTATAATTTCTCTACTCAGTTTTTAATTCAATGCAAGACATTCGTTTAAGGTGGTGGTGGTGGTGAATTGTAATTCTGACCGGAGTGGGGGATGCGGAGGGAAAAAGGGAGTAGTTTTAAAATTCTTGTCCATATATAGTCAGCTTCTGGAAAAGTAGCTTCTAATTTAGGAAAATGGCTAATCTTTTTTATCCCCCTTAAAATGGTTTCCTAAGAAACCAACATCCATGTTCACAGTGAAACATAAAACAGTGTAAATTAGTGGGAAAATAAAACTAAAATTGTGCTTTGGCATTTAAGTTAATAGTTTAAAAGTTAATTGTATAAAAGTCTGGTTATTCTAATTTAAAAATTATCACAGGAGTTGGAAAAGCATAAAATGTGGCATAGATGACATCAGATAAATACTATCAAAGAGCTCACCATGAATTAAAGGTCTGCAATGAGAAAATAACAGTAATCTTGCTGTTGGTTCCAGAGTTTTTTTAATACGAGTTGTATTAAAAGCAAAAACTTATCAAATAGTCAAATTTAGAAGCATTTTCACCAAAGCTTAAAGCTGGTGTTTTCAGCAAAGCTTTTTAAACATTATTTTTTTCCCTGTGGAATTAACAGCAAACAAACAAACAAATGTTAAACTTATTATACCTTTGAAATGTTGATATAAATAAATGTCTGAAAATTATTTGACTAGGTTTATAGATATAGGACCTTTGGTAGTCTTTGATAGAATCAGGTGCAAAACCTATTGATTCCTGTACCAGGTACCTCCAGACCTGACTCCCACAGTGATAAATTTTTGGCAGTAGCTCTTGTTTTGAAAGTTTTACTGTGATAGGTAGGTCACATTCCAGAAAGGAGATGCAGGGAGTAAAGAGGTCTATTCCAGGAATCTGTTCTACTGCGAGGAAATTAAATAGGATATCGCCAGTTCTAAGACAAATTACAACTAACCTCCTCCTTCTCTTTTTTGGCTTTTAATCCCCCAGTGTAAAATATAACAAGTAAATCGACCAAATTTTTGTGAGGTTTTTCAGTCAGAGTTTGAGATTATCGAGCAATGTTTTGGAATTCAACCCAATCTAAGAATTGTGACCTCAGGGAAAGATTCTACAATTGAGCTAAGAATTTCTAGTCACTGCCATCCCCCTTCTACTCTCTGTGCACCATTGGTAGGATACCCTGAATATACTTTTGACAATTAAAATAACCGTTAATTATTGCCTATAGTAAACAGTACTTTTCTTAAAGGTTTTCACATAGTCGATGTGTTAGAAGTAAAAAAAGAAGGAAGAAAGGAAGAAGGAAGGAAGGAAGGAAGGAAGGAAGGAAGGAAGGAAGGAAGGAAGGAAGGAAACATGGAAACATGGAAACAAACATGGAAACATGGAAACAAACATGGAAACACATGGAAACATGGAAACAAACATGTGAATTGGATCTTTTTTTTCCCCGCCCCCAGACCAGGCATCTAACCTAGATGTTGGTGAAAAGGAGCAGATCCTACCAGTGCCTGAGGAAACACCTGCCTCTGAAACAGATATCAACCTGGAGGTATCATTTGCAGAGCAAGCCGTCAATCAGAAAGAGAGCTCCAAGGATGGGACCCAGAAGAGCCAAGGCAATAATACCCTATTACCTGTACGTAGTACATTATTCAGATGTCACTAATAGAAGTGATTATTTTTAATCAGCTTTATATTTTGAAAATATCAAACCCACGGAAAAGTTGAAAGAATAGTATAGCAAATACCCATACAATCTTCATTTAAATCCAGTCAACAGTTAACATTTTACAAACTTTGCTTTCTTTCTTTCTACATCTATCTGTATTTATGTTGTGCTGTCAGGTATATACTCTTTTTTTTTTTTTTTAAATTTGACAAGGGCCTACAAAACAAAACACAATTATAGTACTTCAAAAATTGAACACTAAAATTGTATTTAATATACTATTATAGTGAATTTTCTCCAATTATCACAATATTGTCCTTTATAGCTTCTTCCTTCACCACCCCCATCTGGGATTCAAACAAGGGTTATATGTTGCATTTGATGTCATCGTTTTTGGTTTTCTTGAATCTAGATCAGGTTCCTTGCTTTTGTTTACTATGTTCAAAGAGTCCGAATCAGATTTCTGATTTTGTATTTGTCTTCATGACTAGATTCAAGTTAAACATTTTTGGCCAAAGTTCTGCATAGATTATGTTTTTGCCTCCTACTGCATCATCAAAAGAGGAGCACAATGTCAAATGGTTCCTTTATTGATGATGGAAGTTTGACCACTTGGTTAAGGAAATGTTCACCAGATCTCCCCATTGTAAAGATACTTTTTCCTATGTGCACTTAATACTAATTTATGATCCTTGAAACTGGATGAATATCATATTTGCCAGTAATAACCTATTACTCAGAGGTTTCACAATGCATTTGTAATCCTTGCCTGAAACAATAATTAAACTGGAGACTAAGAAAGTGATTTTCTAATTCTATTATTTCTTCTACGTTGATTGGCTGGCAATCTTCTATATAATTGCTTTTTCTCCCTTTTCTTTTATTGTTATTGAATATCACTACAGACTGCTTCCTTTTTTCATTTAGTGATTTATAAAACATTATCATTTTTCTTTGATTTTTAAATTTACCCAACTTTGACCATTAGGATCCCTTCAAGATGGTTTCCATGTCCTGTTAACATATTCTCAACATTCCTTTACATTCTTGCTTTCTAGTACAAAATGTTCTTGGCTCACCTTGTACTTTTCTCATCTCAGACTTGAAAGAATCCATTTCATCAAGGAGCCCTGGTTCCTTTTAGTAGTAGACTGTATTTAAAAACCAGGCTTTATGTACTGAGTGTTCTCATTGCTACTGAATGTCTTACATTTTTTAAAAAAAATATGTTCGTTTATTGTTTGTTTTATAGAATTCCACAGATGTTAAAAAGAATACTATAATGAATCCCCAAATACTCATCACCTAGCCACAACATTTATTAACCTATGGCTAGTCCTGACATACCCGTACCCCCAACCAATTCCCTATTCTGTATTATTTCAAAACATCTCTGAATTATATTTTATTATTTATAAATGTTTCAGTATTTATTTCTAAAAGCTAAAGAAGTTTCTATTTTTAGAAAGTCATATCCATATTACCATTATTATGTCTTTAAAAATGTTAACAATTCTTAATTTCAAATATTCAGTCAGGTGTTCAAATTTCAAACTGTATTACAGATTTCATAATTTTTTTTTACAGTTTGTTTGCCTCAGAATTCAAATAAGGTTTATGTCTTTTAAGATTCTTTAAATCCCTTCCTCCCTTCTTTCTTTCTCTCCTGTGTGTCTCTCTTTCTCCCTCCTTCCCTTTCCTACTCTTTCACTTCTTTTATCACTCTTCCTCATTCACCCAATCCTTCCTTCCCTCTCTCCGTTCCTCTCTCCCTTGAAATTTAGTTGTTGAAGAAATCTAGTTATTAATTTGTAGGGAATTCCCTGCCTTTGACTAATTCTATTCCCATGTTCTTCTGTTTCCTTTAAATTGGTTGACTCTAGATTTATCATATCAAGATTCGTTTTTTTGGGTGAAGACTATTCACATATGACTCTATGTTAAGAGACACAAAATATCTGGTTGTCTTCCTGTTTTTGTGAAGTTATCAGCAGTTGCTGATTAATGCTTGGATCCTTTATTAATGGTTATAAAATTATGTCTAATTTCTTTTTAAAATTTATTAGTTTGACTACTTTAAAAAAAAAAAACTTTCTCAAAATGGTTACTTTCTTTTACTTACCAGTCTTCAATTTTATTTTGCTCCCCAGCATCACTAGTGACCATTTAGTGTTGTTTTATTTTAATTTTCTTGTATAAATACTATCAACTTATGGTTTTAGATGTATATGACATGACATCAGGCAAAATTTCCCATTTTAATCTGGCATATTTGTCTGTTTCAAGAAACATCGGTTCCATTTATTAGAAGTGTACGTTTATGACTATGATCAGGACACTAGGAGTATCGCTTTCTCTGGGTTGGTCATTGTTTAAAGCCTTTTGAGAGGACAGAAGTACACCTGTGCCTTCTTTCTTCCGTACTGAGAATAGTGGTTCTTATGATACATCAGATAATATAATTAGAATACCACATAATTGCTTGTTTTATTCTCCATTATAGTATAAAGCATTCTCAGATAACAATACTAACAGTACTATCAACAATATGATTATCAGAAAACAGTTTAAACTTGTTTTTCTTTAGTTTGTATTTTGTTTTGCAAGTATGTAAAACAAAAACATGGTTCAAATGTCAAACTAAAATCAAGGTGTATTAAAAATCTAACTAAGTCTAACTTCTAGCCTTGAGCTATCACTCTCCCTTACAGGTAAATTATTTTAATTTTAATTTTATGGTTATTCTTTGGTTCTTAGATAAATGATAGCCCACTATACAGACTTTTCTTCACCTTGAGACTTTTTCTTTTCACTTAGCAGTATATTTTGGAGATTGCTCCATAATAGTATAGAAAAATATTTCTCATTCCTTTTTATAGACACATTGTACTCCATTGTGAGAATATATCACAATTTTTTCTTTCTTTTTTTTTTTTTTTATTCAACCAGTCTCCTAATAGTGGGCATCTGGAGTGTTTTTAGGCTTTATCGTATATTTTTAAGAACCTACCTTTAAGAAAGTTTATACCTAGAAAAAGTGAAGGAGTATGTATCATTTGGCCTAAAGAGATGATTTACACTCTCAAACTATCCTTAGCCAAAGTGTCTTTTCAAAGACAGTCTTCATCTCAACAGACAGAAAGGATTTAAAGTAACTGACAATAGAGTCTAATTAAACAAAGTGAAGACATTGTTGACTTTTAAGTTGATTCAAACAATGGCATAAAATATAAATTATCTTCCACTTGTAGACTTAAAACAAAACTTCCTATCAAATTTTATTCTCTGCTTAATAAACTATTTTGTGCTCACTGACCTTCTCAATTTTATTCTTGTGGTGCCCCAAGCTTAACGTAACCTTCCTATTTCTACCATCTGTTTCATGTTTACTAAGGAAGTCTCAGCAGATCCTTTGGGGTCTAGCTCAGTATCTAACTTTACTGTTAGAAGTCTTTCTGATTGTGAACTTGCATTAAATAAAATATCTAAAGTCATTCTTTAAATTATTAGATGCTGTGCTTTTGATAATTATTGCTAATTGATCCACATATTTATTTATAGACATGCATCTGTTCATCGCTACAACCATTCATTTATCCATATGTCTTCTAGAAGACATGGACATATTGTAAGCTTTCCATAAGTGGTTGATGAACTGAATATTTGTATTTACCACTCTGAGGCAGGTGTCTAAGCAGGTAAAACCTTCCATTCCATTTCTACTCCATGCTCCTCTGCTTCTGAAAATATGCAGTAGGCTTTATGTAATACATTGTTCTCTGTTGACCTCATTTTATATCCACTTCCTTTTTCTTACAGTATCGAACAATCTTTGTTAATTCTTTATGATCTCTCACAGTGGATTTAAATTTCTCCTCTTAAATTTGGAGATCTGGTTTTACAACCTTTATGTGCTTTAGTTTGAAAAGTTAACCACTACTAACTGTGGCATTATGTACCCAATATATCTCAGAAAGTATACGCTGTACTTATTTATCAAATGATCTCCATGAGGTAGATATTTTGTTTCCCATTTTTCATACACATTAGAGAGATTACATGGCATGCTAAGGCTTGGCTTCAGTGACTAAACTTTTGAAGTCGGAGTTTGGTTTCTGGAGGACCACGCTGACTCCACTTAATGTATCCTAAGGGTAGATATGCATTTAATTTAAGTGTGAGTTTAAATGTCCTTGTATTGGAGCTACTGACACCTTGTTCAGGATAGCTTAGGATGTTGTGTAAATAAGATTCTGGTTTGCTGAGTCCATCATATAAAGCAGAAATTTCATATCACTCCTTCATCCTACCTGAGAGGCTAAAACCATTAAGGATTTATTCAAGAATTTTTAAGATCATAGCTTTGAAATGATCTTTGACATGAGTACGGTAAAGTTTATACCCTAGGTGAATGCTTATATTTTAGTTCTTAGGTCCTTATTTAGTCAGTGTCTTGGACACTTATTGAATTATGTTTAATTCAAATAAATTCGTGTTTCATAACAACTCTGGTTGCGTGGCAACACAGTTCCATGCATACTAAAGGCCAAAACTAGACATGCAGGCCCAAGTTGGGAATTTGTTGGAGAATGGAATACCTCTCGAGTAAGTTAAATGACAGTAGAAGCAATGGTAGTTTGGAATCGAGTGAGGACACTAAAAATCTAAGGCAGACACAAACTTGTACACGATATAAAAATAGGTATTTAAGGTCATAATGCCGAATTGTCAAGAAAAGGTTAAATTATGACTATTGCTCTTCATTAAAAAAAAAGGAAATATTTTAAAAACCTGCAAATTTGAAAGATTCTAAAAACATTTGTATAGAAAAGTATTCATGCTCTGGGGATGAAAATGAATTAAATACTATAATAAAATCACATATTACACATGAAAAAGTCTTAAGTAGGAAATGACTTGCCTAGCAGATGCTATAAAAAAAGTCGTTGGTGGAAAGTGACCAAGGGAAAATAGATTCCCTTGCTTTCCAAGTCAAAGCTCAAGTGACTGATGAGTAAATAAGTCAAATTCATCCTAACTAATGAGGTGTCTAAGGGGCCCCTAGTATTATGAGGATGCAGTGCTGAAGAGCTACCTGATGAATTTACAGTAACACATGAGAACCAATATTTAAAAAAAAAAAAATTATCTCACTCTTTAAATATATTTTTCAAAGGGTAAAGAGCTTTACCCTTTTGCTGAAGTTGCATTGCCTTCTCTTATCCAATGAACTGAACCATCCAGTCTATTAACTAAACAAAACTGCAGGAAACTTCATAAATATTTAAAGCTGCCTTTATGAATTAAACATTGGTATAAAGAACTAAGTTCTTTCATTAAGCACAATGTTAAATAAATAAATAAATAAAGCTCATGCATGGCATGTATTGCTAGGTAAATCAAATGTTTGAACTAATAATATTTCAGGTTCCTTTAAACATTTACCTCAGGCAATTCTTTAAATAATTATATTACATATGTTTGGCTTATTAGACCAGAGCAACTGATTTTAATGAAATTTTTTTTTTTTTTAAATAAATCGTTGGTAAATAGGATTGGGTTTAACCCTTCAGAAAACAATGCAATTAGAACTCTGGGGCCAAGCATGAGGAAAATGCGAAGAGTTTTGTGTGGTTTTAAAGAAAGAGCTCTGTAAAAATCAAAGGAAATGAAGGGACCCTGCACCTCACTGAATCTGATTCTGTGCTTTCTCCCTGCAAGATGTGTATCTTCATTCATCGACTAGACTGGGACAGAACCTGCAGTGTGCTAAGCCTATGATACAGTCAGGTTACAGGTGATTAAGACATGACTCCTCTCCTTGAGGGCCTCACAGTCTTACATCAACACAGATCAGCCTAGATTCCTCCCTGCCTGCTGTGATGGATGGGAAAAGTGGAGCAGAACAAAATGATTACTGAACTTAGGATTTAGAAGCTCTGAATTTGCATCATTATTCCATCACTGGCTGCTATTTAGTTCTCTTTACTGAGCTTCAGTTCCTCCACCTAAAATATGCTGTAATAATTCTTATCCTATGAGGATTTTTGCAGAATAGAATGAGAGACAGTTTATCAAATATGAGTACTATTCTTATTTTTTCCTATCTTGCAGTAAGTTAGGAAAAAAGGAAAACCACGAAATCTTGAAATTGAAAAAGTTTGGTGAAAAAAATGTAGTAATAATACATACCACTTTTTGAGTGCTTAATATGTGCCATTTGATCCCTACCACAGCCTTATAAGGTAGGTTCTATTATTACTCCCATTTTACAGATGAAGTGGCTGAGGCACAGAAGTTGATATAATTTGCTAGAGGTCACATAGATAGTAAGTGAAGAAGATAGGATTTGCCAGCTTAGTTTGGCTTCATATTCTCAACCCCTTTGCATAGCACCATGGAGGCCATTAACTGTTATGCTGGAAATTCACTTAGGCTGCTTATTCAATCATGTCTACTGCTGTTTTATTTAATATTCTTATAGAGGGAAAAATGTATTACCAAAAGTTAAGAAACAAACTTATTCTCCTATAATGGACTCAAAGATTTTCTCTTAGAGTTCAGTTTGCTTGAAAGAAATTAGCTCCTGAAAAATCCAAACTTGCAGATTTTAAGAATTGTTTTAGGATGACAACTCTCAATCATTTTGGTCTTATAACACCTTTAGGCCCTTAAAAATTGTTGAGGACCAGAAAAAGCTTTTATTTTATCAGTCGGGAAGGATGTTGGTGATGAGAATAACTACCATGGCTTCTAGCTTTGACAAAACCTCAGATGCGTGGTCTCTTGTCCAGACATTTCTAATTTCATATTGTTAGAGTGTTAGTTGTCTCTTGGGGGTTGCAGGTCTCTATAAGTTTGCTGTGACTGAACACAGAAGGCATATGCAGATTTCTACAGAAATTATGATTCCATGAAAGATTTTGGGGAGATGAAGAAGGCTGGCCCGAGGTGATTTTGGAATGTGAAGAATTTCTTTGTATTAGGTCCCATGGATATTTGTCACTGACCTGTGTTCTTGAACTGTGAAACGTGAACATGTAGACAAAAGGATAGTTCTTTTTATAATTAAACAACTTAAAAAATTGTGCGTACGTTGGGGGAGGAACTTTCATTAATATTAGTTATACCTATGGACATTTACCATATTAGAAATTAAAGTTGAGAAGTTTAAAAATATTTATTCAATTTAAAACAGTATTATAGTTGACAACTTTTTAATGAAAAATAATAATATTTTCTAAAAAAATTAAGAAATGTGGCATGGTTTCACATTTTAGCAACTTTATTCTCATATCTACTTCTGTATGCAGTCTGTTGCACATGTATTATACCTCTGGAAAACACTGTATAATCATGGGATAATGAGTGTGAAAAGTCAAATTATGTTTTAATATTAATTCTTAAAATAGTTTGGCACTCTTGGTCTCCTTGAAAGGATGTTGGGTTCCCCACCAGTTCGTTGGATTACACTTTGAAAACCGCTACTTTAGGACATGTCTTTTGCAAGAGTTTTTAGACTATGGAGTGTTAATGAAACAGTATAAAAATGAGCAAAGCAAAGGGATTAAAAGGGAATCAGTTGAACATTCTTGGACATTTAATTAAGAAGTCAAAGGTAAACCTAAAAGATAAACTAATAAGATTGTTAACAAACTATTTGAAAATCATTATTATTTTAATAATCAGTAAATACAGTGGGACTGCAATTTGAATTAAATGTTAGAGAAGTTTATGTTTTTTCCTTGTGCTTTGTGTTACATATTTAATGTATTTAATATTAAAAGAGGCAAAATAGGTAGTAGATAATATTTGAGAAAAGCAAAACAACAAAAACACCACTTATTTGCTTGTGATAGTAGTGTCTCTAGGTCTGGGTAGTATCTCTAAGTCTCAGTTGACTTATTTAGTGGTGAAAGTAATATTAGTAGCAACCACATAAATGTGTTTGGGAAGCGCCAGGCAATGAAACCTCACAACGGCCCTCTGAGTTAAATGGTCTTCTCCCCTTCCCTCTCCCTGTTCCCCTTCTTTTCCCTCCCTCTCTCCCTCCCTCCCTCCCCCTCTTCTCCCTCTCTCTTTCTCCTCCCCTTTCCCTTCCCTCACTTCCTCTCTTCTCCCCCTTCCCATCACTCCTGTCCTCCTTTCCCTCCCCTTCTTCCCCCTTCTCCATCTCCTCCTCCATCCCTTCCTCCCATTTTACTGAAAGAATGGTTAAGCAGTTGCCAGAAGTCACACACACACTGGTATTCTGGCTCTAAAGTCCATGCTCTTAGTCTCTTCTCTGCTATTCACCTCCCGCTGTGTTTGCTACACAGCCCTGTCTTTTTTGGGTTTTTATGACAATATTATTATATTAATATTATATATTGTATCTGTAATGTCGTATATATGACAATAATAATAAGTAGGTAAAGGGTACCTGACATACTGTCAGCACTTACTCATGGCTTCTGTTCCTCTCTCTCCTCTTCCAGTTCGCCTGCTTCTTCCTCCTCCTCATGGTTTGTGCTGGACTTCTAATCTTCCCTGGTCTTTGAAGGTCAATTAGCTAGAGTTCCTTTTCTGCTTTGGGTTTACTGTTTCTTTTGTCCTCTTAGCCACCAGTATTCATACTTCCAGTACACGGTCTGGTTCCATTGTTTGTCAAACTTCAGATACTGACTCTTGAACTTCCCACAGGTTTGGACATCATCATTGGCACAGTGTTGCTCTTTATTCTGACAGGAGATATTATGCCATAGCTGTCATTGTCACTTTTTGGAGTATAACCTCTTTCTATACTTAAATTTTGTCTTCTTTCATTTAAAAAAAAAAAAAAAAGGTTAAATACTCTACACCTTTACTATATTAATGGTGTTTATTTTAGAATTTCAGATTGCCAATAGACAAAACAGGCACCACCAGGATTGGTGACCTAGCACCCCAGGACATGAAGAAAGTTTGCTATTTAGCCCTAATCGAACTGACTGCCCTCTATGATGTATTGGGTATTGAACTGAAACAACAAAAAGCTGTGAAAATCAAAACAAAAGGTAATTTTGAAATGAAAAACAGTTGGATTTACTTGTAAAGCAGCAAGGATGAGGTTGGCTTTTTAGCAGTATTTTTAGGAGAGAAACACCTACAAAATAAACAAACACTTGAATACATCTGAAGTTTAGATTCTAAAACGTTGTCTTCAAAAATTTTGTAACTTGATTAAATGCACTGTCTCCTAGACTATAGAAAACAAGGGCATAATCAAACATTTAATTACCATGGAAGGAAATTAGATGGAAATTCTGAATCAAGGAATCTTAACTCACATGCTTTCTCCTTTGAAGACTATGTATTAAAAAAATACATTTGGTACATATACTTATTAATTTCCAAAATGAGATCTTGAAAAATAACTTTAAAATTGTTGACCCTTTAAAATTTGTTGCTTACTTTTGCTTATTTACTCAATGGGTAATACATAGGGTAGTTAGTCTGTTCCTTTGTTCGTTAACATTCTGAATATTTTGCAAAAATGTTCTTTACTAAGAAAATAATGCCATTGTGGCACGTGATACCACTAAATTGTATTTATCGTGGATATGTTAGATTTTCTTTTGTAAGCAGCTTGCTTTACTTGTTATATGAACATACTTTATTTTTTATAATATGATAGAGAGCAGGCACTTCCTCGGTTTTTGTTTTTCCAAGATTCAATTGGTCTGGAAATCCAGATAATTCTTTATTGACAAAGCTTTATTGTTTAGAAATTTCTGACCGCTTCTTTAACCTTAAAATTTTCTCCTAAAGAGAAATCAAGGAGGATTATTGAGTTGCTATGGTAACATTAGCAAAGACAAGTATTCATCTGATTTAAGTTTTAGAGGCAATTTCTCTGTAGGACTGAAGTATACCTTCCCTTCAGGCCCTCTTCCATGCCAGGACCCAGAAGACATTCTGTGCACAGCTCCTTTGAATATTTTAGCTTAAAGCCTGGGATGGTGAATTTTGGAGTTAAATGGTGCTTCTGTTTTTTTCACAAGTCCATTATGGATAACGAAGACTTCAGATGCTTTTTAGAAGCTCATCATAAAGACTTCTCCAAATATAAAATGGAAATATAATTTAAATAGCTGTGACTCAGTGCTTGACTTTAAAAGTGGCTTGAAGAAGATTTTTTAATGCTGTTTTAGAATTGCATCCTAACGATATTAAGCCAGTTAAGAGAAATAGTCATTCTTATTAAAAGTGTCACTATTAATAGAATAGATTTTATTTTTATTTTTTAAAATATTTTTGTATCTTACCTATGCAATTTATAAACGAGACTCTCCATTCTTAAAGATTACATCTTTTCTTAATTTTTAAACCGTAAAGTATTTACTGAATTACTGGCATTCTTTTGAATTACATCTCTGTTGAGGGTCACAGTTTCCAATGTCTATCCTCATACCACAAAATAATGCTTCTTTTTGTGTTCACAATTTATTTATATCTCTCCTGATGATATGTGTTATGCTTCTGTGCTAACTATTCTACTCAGTGATAGGGGTGGAGTGGCAGTTATTGCGCAGAAGCAGCACTGAACAGACTCAAGGCACATGATTTCAATTTAGAAAAATTGTAAATTATTATGTGTCATTTCTTCCAGAGTTATTCCCAAATATATAAAGTCTAAAATTTACATTCAAGAATATTAAGTATTTATATTTTCTAAAAGAAAAAAAACAAAAACAAAAAATAGAAAATACCCTTTATAGACTGATTTCTCAAAAAAAGAGTATTTATATTTTGCTGTAATGTAGAATGTTAAATGTCAATTAAGTGTGGAAGAGATTAGTGATATTTGCTTTAAGCCAAAACTTTTAATTCGACTACATTTCATAATTTTTTTGCATATTTTATGCAGTCCCACAACACTCATCTCTCATATGTAGCAGCTTATCCTTTTCTAGGTATTTCAGTGAGATTATTTGCAATCATTTGTTTAGTTGTCTTTCCTTGCTAGATTGCTCTATGTGGCAGGGCCCAAATTTTCCTATTGAGAGTCTATGTCTAATAACTACACAGTGTCATTCTCTTACTAGGTGCTCAATAAATAGCTGTCTGATTGATAGACAGTATCAGAAATCTTACGGCTTAACATTTTGCATTAATATTTTATGGATTGATGGAAGTGAAGAAATTTAATTTTATTTTTTGTTGCAGATTCTGGCCTTTTTTGTGTTCCATTGACTGTATTGTTGGAACAAGATCAGAAGAAAGTACCAGGAACTAAAATACCCTTGATATTTCAAAAAGTAAGTAGGCCTGAATGGGTCAGCATAGAGAAAACATACTTGAGGTAATAGTGGTTTTATTTTAATTTATTTTTTATATTCTTACTATTATAATGTAGTTTTCCAATTGATATGCTCTTTTATTTTGTACTTTGATTTTCTATTCAGGAAAAAAAATTTGTTTCAAGGGCTCATAATTTTTATTTCATGGTGATGCTTTCAGTGTTATTACTGTAAATGTGATTACCTGGCATCATTTTCCTGTCTTATATTAGCTGGCTTTGTATAATTGAGATTTCAGTTCTATAATACATAGAAGTGGAAACTGCTTATAAATAAATTTCTAGGGAATTGAATCCTCATGAATATTTCATACCTGTATGTATTTCCCAAGCTTTCCTATTTACAGTGAGGATGTCCAATTTAATTTACCAGTGTCTACTTCCAAACTAGGCAAAGAAACCATAAAGTAGAATTAGAAAGTGATTGTTAAACTGTCAAGTCACTTGTGTAGTCAACACTCAATTATTCATAAGGGGATTATCTATGGCAATATAAGAATTTCAGTCTAACCTCTGAGCCATCATTGTTCAGAAACACAGATTGCATATTATGATAAAAGCCAGGGAATGCATAGTGAGGAAGGCAGGCTAAATCAGTTATAGACTACCCAAACTATAGATTCTTTGCAACAGCCCAGGCATATCACAGTTTCTGGAAGTCCTGGCAACAGCAAGAGTGGCAATGGGAATTTTCACAATTAACTGACTCGATAGACTCTTTGATACTATAGCTCTAACTACTTGGCACTTAATCTTCTGTTATTCTAAGCCAGTCATTTACCTGTCTTACCTTCTGACCTCTGATCCCTTTATTCCTCACGTTCTTCATTACATCCAAACTGATCTCGGTGTTTCTCCTGGTGAAGGTTGTTGTACACAGTTTATCCTACCCATTATATGTTTGTGGTCCCTTTTGGAGACTCTGACTACCTACCCATTTGAAGTCATTGGATAATATCTTTAAAGTTTTTTTGTTTATATAAAAAAACAAAAGGGTATATAAAGAGCTTACTGTCAGATAAACACTCATCTGTTTGCATCTCCTCTGAATTATAAACAAAAATTTTAGTGATTTATCATGAAAAATATTTTTTGATTTATCAGCTGAAAATGCAATTTGATATTCCTTCAATTTTGTAGGAAGGAAAGAATTGGAAACTACTGATTTGTAAATAGTTTCATTAGTAGTCTTTAGAAGATTATACTTTCTCAGTTATTGAGAAATATACCCCAAAAGGGCTTAAAGCTTATCTAATATCTGTGAACTATATATATTTTTTTCTCCTCAGAGTCACATTGTTTAAACCATATTTTCAGAAAGGGTTGGGGATTTGGAAATATAGATTCTATTCTTATTGTCATACTAATCAGCCGGATCAAACATACTTTGTGTCAAAAAGTCTGACTTCATTTTCAATTTGTTTTTTAATTTATATAAGTATGTGATATGTATTTTGGGAAATGCTATGAAACTTACTGATAACTTAGAGAATATATCTTGGAAGATGAATTACCAAATGCAGCATGATTAAAATATATGATCAATATATTTTTAATGTCTGTTTTGTCTTGAAAATGAAAGGAAAGCTGTAAAGTATTTTTATGTTTTAATAATGCAATGTTATGTGGTAGCTAAAAATGTTATTTTCAGAGTGAGAAATATGAGAAAACACATGACATTTCTTCAGACAATATATATACATACCTTTATTGAATGCTAGTATTTAGCTTTAGAGAATAATAAAAGGACTCGAATATAAAAATTTAGAAATTACTCTCCTTCAGTTATGTAGAAATCATAGTTAATTTTTCCTTTGTATTTAATGAAAGCAAAAGGCTTATGCTGCTAAAAACTAATTTGCTCCAACAGCTAGCATATAATTTTATCTTTTGTTGATAAAACATTTTAAACATTTTATAAGATTAAATAAAGTGAAAATTGCTTGTACATTGAATAACTTTTGCATGGTATTATTTGATAAATTCGGTTTTAAATACATTATTGAATAAGGTCCATGTAACGTAAAATAGTTCATGTAAATTATTTTGCTGTGAGTTTTTATCCAGCATAATTTGAAAAATGTGGTCTCGGATAATATTCCAGTTGAATTTCAAAAATCATGTGTTGTGTTGACTGGTTAAAGATGCTTCTCTTTTTAACTGATAATAAATCCTTGGGAGAACTTTGAAACTATTCTTTGCTTTATTCTTACCTGACTCTCTCAAGATCAGTTCATTCTTTGGCCATAATCCAGGGATAGAAGAGGTGAGATCATTACAGAAAAATTGCCATCTCTTCCAGTATCTACACGCTATAGTATATCTTATTTTAGAACATCCAGACAAAGGTCAAAAGACTTCATTTATGATGCCATGCTTTGCTCCTGAGATGCTTTTATAACCAAGGGGAAAACAGTAAGCTTTACATAGTTTATAGAGCCTTGGTTAATCATTAAAGGAGTTTCCTCTGAAAAAAAAAAAGACAATTTTACATTCTTTTGGCACTCTGGAAGATTTTATGCCTTAGGGAATAAAATATTGCAGTAAGATTGGAGATGAGTGAAGAGTAGGCATGTCTTTTATAAAGTAGGAGAAGGCTGTTGTGAAAGGGGAGTGAGTGAGTGGTAAGAAGGAGAACCGATGTGATGCTAGTAAATGCCCCATATTTAAACTGACAAGAAGGAAATTAATTTCCTTAAAATAGCAGAGTACCCTCTATAAGCCTTCATGTACTGCCCAAGGAATGCATATTCCAATTGGAAGATCACTCTGCCAAGAAACTAGTGTCCAACAGTATGTCATTGCAGCTTCTCTATTTGACTTATTCTTATGAGCTTCTGCCTTATTAAAAGGAAAAAAAAAAAAAACAACCCCTTTTATTTTAATAGGGTTCTGGAGGTAGAGAGATCTGCATGCATTAATTTGGCATTGAGTGTAATTTTGAGGCCTTATACAAGAACTGATTTTTATTTGTTTACCACCAAAAGTGTAAAGGCTTGAAATGAATATTTGCAAACAGTTTTTTTCTTCACATAAAGAATTTTTCATTGAACAAACTAAAAATGTGATGTAAATGTGCAAATACTAGAATTTTATAAGATTATTTGATTGCAGAATGTATGTTTCAGGAAAAGCAGAGGAAAGGGATGGTTTTAGTTGCTTTTAAACAAAGAACATTTTTACTCTCCATTTGGTGTACCACATTTGTTGTGTGACATTATACACTTCTGTTACAAAGGATAATATGACCCAACTTTTTCTAAATTATAAAGTTTTGGGACTTATTGGTTTAAAGGATAGTGATAGTGCAATTACATTTAGAATTTCATGAAATCCAGTTTATATGTCATTGTAATCAGTTTTCATTTATTTATATGTGAAACAGATGTTAAATTTGGAATTGTACCTGTTATGAATACCAAAATCAGAATGTTTTTCTGTTTATACATAGCTGATTTCTCGAATTGAAGAAGGAGGTTTAGAAACTGAAGGCCTCTTAAGAATACCTGGAGCTGCCATTAGAATCAAGGTAATTTCTTGGTTTTATTGTTTAATTATACTTTTGCATGTTAAAAGCTAACTTGCATCCCAGCCCTTTCTTTCCATCGTTAGTAAAGTAGATAAAATAAAATAATAAAATCTCCTAACATTCAGTTTATATTTAATTTTTCTAATGTCTCTTCTGATTTGTGTAAGTTCTGATTTTTTTCAAAATTACCATATTACCTATAATAACACTATGATAAAGAGACACATAATCTCTCCACTGTGCAAACATAAAAAGGAACAAAAATAAACAGGCAAAAAGATGAGTAGTCTCATCCTTCTGATGAGAACACAATGAGTCAAATATTAATACGGGTCTAGTGACAGATTTAGTCAGCATAAGTAATCGCAGTTGAATTAAAAAAAAAAAAGCAGGATGATAAACTTCATTAGGGGAGCAGAGCAGAAGACAATATTAGTCTTAGTGAGCTGGCAAAGTGAGACTCTGTCTCAATCACTTTCCTGAATTTCACAGTTCCCTGTCTCACTGGACCCAGGGTAGCCCGAGTCTGGCTCGTGAAAGAGGTCATTCTCAGACATTTCAGTGGAGCCCCCTTTCCTCTCTGCCCCTGCTTTCTTTTCTCTCAAGATGACATTTCTTCTCCACTGTCCTAGGATGCTATGTATCCTCCTCCTTTCTCTCTGTCACCCAAGGGGAATAAAACATCCCATGAATGAACGGTAAAGGTGCAACTACCCTACAGATGATACATATGCATGATACATATGCCTCTCAGGAGATTTGCATTTTACAGGGGCTTCATACTTGGAATTGTAGCTCTGTATGGAAAATTTATCTAGGAAACATATTTGGTTAGCAGTCATTAACAATCTCCTTCACCTTATCCTCCAAATTAAGCTCTAGCTCTAAACTGAAATAGTACAAGTCACTGCCCACATCCAATACATTGTCTTCCTGAATTTGCAATTCAAGAGAATAGAGGGAAGAGATTTTTCTCTGTTCATTTCCTTAACCTATTCTATGTGAAATCTTTAGAGTTGGATCAGGCAGAAATGGCTGATGGTTATGGTGACTGTGGCAGTGGTGCTGCCAGGAGTGGAATTACTATGAGTACATTCCATAGTTTGCATCATCTGCTTATTTTGATAAGCTTCCTCAGTTTAGGAAGCTAGTTTTGGCTTACTTGGCTCTTACTGCACAGTGATCTCAATTTAATTGGATTCGAGTAACCTGAGAAACTGTGCTCACAAATTTCATTCAGCTTGAATCCCCTGGGTTTTATGTCGGGTACACAGAGGTCCCTGAAACTTTTTTGGTGCTCTTGTAAGTTTGATAAGTTGCCATTGTCTCACTTCATCTGTGAACACCTGGCAATCTCACTACAGTCAGTCATGAACTTGATGTGTGATTCTGAGATAAGTTCTGTTGAGAAGTACATTCTCTTACAGAGAAGGAATTCCTCAGAAACAACAGGTAATGTGACTTCATGTAACCCATATCAGCAAGAATACTGTAGCTTTTCAGTTCACTGTTCACAGCATTCATTAGCAGAGTGTAATGGCCAACTCACAAGTTATAAATACATTTACTTTAGTACACAATAGCAAATGTAATGTGTATTTTATAGTTTGACTGGATAGCTGACAGAAGGTTGAGTTCAACTAAATATAATTTCTAAGAAAGTCAATTAGATAGATTCAGCTGGCTCTATTCCTCAACCTGGCCTGTTGTCATATACCAAATTCTGCAGCAGCTGGTCTATTATAAATAATTTAAAGATAATATGCAAAATCTTTGGTTGTCTTTCTTCTCCCCTGCCCCACCAATTTTCTTATACTCTTTTCTCTCCCTCTCCCTCATTCCCTCCCTCATTTCTCTCTTCCTCTCTCCTTTCTCTCTCCCTCTCCCCTTCCTCCCTCCCTCTCTCCTTCCTCCCTTTCTCTCATCCCTCTCCCTCCACCTCTCTTTCCTCCATTCTCTATTTCTAGGTTCACCTTTATATATTTCACCAATTACAGACATAATTGGGATAGAGAATGGAGTTGTGCTGGGAAGAGCAAATGTAATAAATTCACCTTATAAGAAGAACAAAGAACATGAATTGGGGAGAACAATGTCAAAAAATAGAAGAAAGTGACAGACTTGGAAGGATTTCTAATATCGAAGGATTTCTAATATTATAGGATTTATGCCACAGTGAAAAAGTGTATAGAAAATAGTAATTATGAAACTAAATTGATTTATTACTAATAATTTGTCAGACAAATTTTGTAGAGTCCTTGAGGTAAATGAACTAGGTATTCTAATTCTACACAGACTCACACTGTTGTCTGCAGCTGGCATAAGGATGGCTATGTCACTTACAGCCTGTGCATTTCAGACAGGTATATTGATGTATTTTCATGCCTCATTTGCTATAGAATTTGGTTTTTCATTTCCCAGAGGTGACTAATTAAAGGTAGCCTTCTGTTTTAAACTCAGAGATTGATTATGTATTTTGTATTAGATATCATGGAACGTACTTCTAAATAATTTAAAACGTACACTTATTTTTTTAATGATTTTTTAATTTAATGAAAAATTATATTATCTAAATAAAGACCCCAAATGGAAAGACTATTTGGACTAATCTTTTCATTAAACCTTTACTGCTTAAGGTTTGTATTGTGTCCAGGAAAATATGTAAAATTCTAGAATTTTTTGGACGTAAGTATAATTTTCATTTGGTAAAGTACACTGGGGCCAAAGAGAATAATATTTTTCAAAGTAACAGAGAAGTATTGGCCTTTTAGTGCTTTCAGATGTCTTTTCTAAAGAGTAGAATCACTTGTAAAGTGGGAAGTGTATCATACTCTCAGAAAAAAAAAAAAAAAGTACTTACTGGTAGCTTTCTTTTTTCTTCTGCCTTTCAGAATCTCTGCCAAGAACTAGAAGCGAAGTTTTATGAAGGGACGTTTAATTGGGACAGTGTCAAGCAGCATGATGCAGCCAGCTTACTGAAGCTGTTTGTCCGGGAGCTGCCCCAGCCGCTGCTCAGTGTAGAATATCTCAAAGCCTTTCAAGCTGTCCAGAGTAAGTGCTGTCCCTCTTCGAAACAATCCTTGTGCTGCTGCCATCCATACTAATTGTTTTAATAACATTTTGTATCACAAAGAATATTACCAGATATATTTGGATATATATTGACTCACTGATGTCAACGGTGCTCAAATGCCACATGTTTTCCTTTCCTTTATAAATATACATCTCTGAGTAAATAGATAAAAGAATGTTCTCTTGGGTACAAATTAATTGCATGCCCTTTAAGCAATACAATATATTTTCATGTTAAAACCTGAAAATCACATTTCTTTTATAATAAAATGCGTCACGTAAGATCTCTGATACATTTTTCTTGCCAAGTGGTGAAAGCAACACTTACTAGAGAAGCTGTGGATTAACAGTTATCATAAAAGAACAGGGGGATGTGGCAGAGTCTGTGACTATTTTCTGAAAAATTAACTTTTTGAAATTGTCATGCAGAAATAGAACAAATCATTTGTCTGCCTCATTGATGGAGGGCAACAGACTTCTAATGTCTTGCCATTTTGTAGTCTTGGGCAAGTTCCAAACTAATGTCTCATAGCTCTTAATTCCTTTTCAGTGAACATGGAGATCTTGTGAGGTTTATATACAGGCATAATTATCCCTTTTAGTCCTAGAGGTCAACAAAAAAAGAAAAATGCCATTGCCACACTCTAGTGACCACATGTTTAACTTCCATATTGGGACACTTGATAGTAGAAAAGGGAACATTATTGATGCTTATGGTGAGCTGCAGTGTCAAGCAGAGCTATTACGGACTACTCTTTTTTTAACATTTTTTATTGAGGTATAATTGACATACAACATTATATTAGTCTCAGATGTATAATATAATGATTTAATATTTGTTTATATTGTGAAATGGTCACCACAATAAATCTAGTTAACATCTGTCATTAGAGTCAAGAATTTTTTTTTTTCTCGTGATGAGAACTTTTAAGATCTACTCACTTAGGAACTTTCAAATATGCAGTACAGTATTACTAACTATATTTGCCATGCTGTACATTACATCTCCAGGACTTATTTATTTTATAACTGGAAGTTCGTGCCTTCATACCCCCTCCACCTATTTTGTACCCCCTCCCCCATCTCAGGCAACCACCAATCTCTTCTATCCGTGAGCTTCTTTTTTTGTTTTTGTTTTTGTTTTTTTTTCGGATTCTACATATAAGAGAAATCATATGGTATTTTTCTTTCTCTGACTTATTTCACTTCCCCTCAAGGTCCATCCATGATGTCACAAATGGCAAAATATCATTCCTTTTTGGTGGCTGAATAAAATTCAGTTGTATTCGCTATTCTTAAATCATGTAATATTGAGATGATTCTCGTGTGTCATCTCATAACATTTCTTTAGAATTTCTAGAGGAGACATGACTGAAGTCATCTTCTGCTTAATATATTTTTTAATGGTTAAGTTGTGTTATTTTGCACACATTCTTTAGATATGGATTAAAGGACTGAATTGATCCCTGAAAACAAATGTCAGAATGTGTCCAGATATACAGGATTATTACTTAAATAGGATAAAAGCTACCAAAAATGATAAGTATCATTGATAATAATGTACTTCTTAGACTCTTTCATTGCTGATTGGTTTTCTAATTCATTCTATCAATGTTTGTTGAACACCTATTGTATTCCGGGCTCTGTTTTACATATTCCTGTTAGAATTCATGGACTCTTACCACATAATTTGTTCACTCACCATTAAAGGAAACAAACTTCACCGTTACAGATGTACCTTGATACCATATCATAGAAGGTCCAATCTTCTCTTTTTATTGGAGAATAATTATCATGCAGAAGCTAAAATTATTTTCAAAGCATTGTTGTGTGTCTGCAAACATAAGGCTGCTCGTCATATGATCGCAGTTGGAAGTGAGCATTCTAAGGATAAAGCTCTAAAGCAGCAGCTGCTTGTGCTGATCCCCCACAAACACACTCTCAACAAGGCTTGCTGCTCAGTCGTTGTGTCTCACATTTCACAGTGATGTTTATGCCAAATAACTTTTTTTCTTACAAAATGAAAAAAGGAAGTAAAATGTTCAGTAAAGACTTCAGATTTCTTTCATCTGTCTGCAGATCTTCCGACCAAGAAGCAACAACTACAGGCTTTGAACCTTCTTGTCATCCTCCTGCCTGATGCAAATCGAGACACACTGAAGGTCAGCTGGATTCGTTTGCCGTCACTGTCCCTCAGAACAAAGCAGAGCAATTTTTTATTATTGTGGCAAAACATGATCTTATCATGGAAATGTTAGTAGTAGTCTCTAAAGAAAAGACCTGTTTTTAAGGACAGGTGGTAGAAGTCTTTGACTCTTTATACATTTATTTATACATTTATTAGTCATGTTAATCGTATTATCAGGAGTTTTGTGTTTTGATTTTACTCTAACCATTCTTCTGCCAAAACAAGTGATCAAAGTTCATTTGTTAATGCAAACATGGGTGCTTTTTATTTTTCTTCTATTTTTCTGCATTTTCCAAATTTTATTTAGTGAGCGTGTATTAGGTGAAAATAAATGTTTAAAAAGAAAATCCTAAGAGTCATCACATATAATCACCCAGTGTTGCCTAAAGATGTTACATTTGTAATTCCGTGCAGTAGAGTTTGGAATAAGTCATAATGACTATTCCAACAATGTTTGCTTAGCCAAAAGGTAGACCAACTCAAACAAATTCTAGTTATTTCTCTAAGGGCTTACCTTGAGTTGCTGATTTATATCACCATTTCAAAGTGTTTTGGTCTAATGTTATATCATTTTATACTGTTTATTATAAGTGTTGTCAGAGGCTTTTATAATAGTCAATAAATTAGTAAATTCTTCCACATTGATTTATTTTCCTTAATGATAGAGTTTATAGTTATAAAAGGTTTAATTATAAACCTTTATAAAAGAAAAAGACTTTAAAAAAATAATTTAGAAAGAGTATTTACCTTAAGTTTTGCCATTATTCAAAACA
>NW_006494612.1:19531923-19583325 GCF_000325575.1 Pteropus alecto | reverse complement strand
TCTTTCCCTTTTACCACTTACATTTCTTTCTATTTAAAATGAAATATCATGTCAAGAAATTTCATGTCAAGAAAACGAAACCACCAATTGGTAAACCTTGGAAATTTTTTCCTGTAACTCATTAAGACTCCTTGAACTGAAACTAGGTGAGTGATAGTCCCTTCATGTCCATGGCATGAATGTTAATACTTGTCTGAATTAAGCAGTTTATGAAGATTACAAGAGCGAAAACATCATATTGCTACAGGAGAACTTCCAAAGAATTATTCTCATTAGTAAGTCAGAAAAGAATTATTGGCTTAAATGATTATCAGATGAATCACTGAGAAAGCAGCCTTAGATTTTGTTTTGTTTTGGAGGCAGAAGCCAACTTCAGAAAGGGTTACATTCAAATATGGTGTGACCATGGCTGCTGCGTAAGGGTGTGTAGATTGTGGCTGAAACAGAGATCTTGCCCGGGACAAAGTGGAGAGGGACTGATTTCCATTCTATTCTCTACTGGCAGCTGTGCCCTTAACACAGGGCTTCTACTATACAGAAAGAAGTATTTAATCTATCTTTTTCTTATTCACATAAAGGTGCCTGTCTGTGTGTGGCCTATGAATGGTCAATACAAGGTGGGAATTGAAAGACACATCATTGACTTAATTAAAATATGTCTGCATTCAAATGAATTCAAATAGTTGAGGGAGGAAACATTTATTCTGATATGGTTACTATTGGACAAGGTTGATCTAGAACTCATATTTGTGGTTTGCCTTCAAAATCTGAGGCTCATTCTTTTAAAATTTTTGTTCAAAAAATATATATTTTAAAAATTTTAGCATAGTTTTAATTTTTGCAAATAAAGTTACTAGGAGTGCAATTTTATAAGTAAGATGGGAAACACTTCTGGGAGGTAAAACATTGGAAATTGCAAACAAGTAATTTTATGAATTTACTTAAGCTTTCGTAGCTTAGTTAGCAAGCATTCTAATAATAGAAACCTTGAAACAACTATACCATATGAACAAGAGAATAAACCGTTTAAACTTAATTCCATAAAAACAGAAGGAAAACTCCATCACAAGGTAATTTCAGGAAGCTTAACATGAGCTTCCCCAATTTTTCCAGTCCTCAGGCCACTCCTTCTTCAGTTGCCATTTGGAAGGGTGCAACCCTGTGTGCGACTTGTGTAGACTATTTCTACAGCACATCTAAGAGTTAGGAGGCACTGTGTTAAACACCACACCCCAGTTTAAGCCTAAAGCTACAGGGGTCTTTGGGCAAGCTGCTTGACCAGGATTTTATTTTATTTTATTATTTTATTTTTTTACCTTGGATCATTGTGCATTTGGATCAATGATTTATATCTTCCTTTGACTTGGAGAAATAACAAAGACTGATGTTAAGATACCCATGAGGGATCCATGGAAACATAATCATTGGCATTTGTTTATCCTTTTTGTAGTTTTAAGAAAATTTTAATTTTAATGGAGTAAGATTAATTAACATTATATAAATTTCAGGTGTACAACTTTGCAATATGACATCTGTATACTCTATCGTGTACTCACCACACCATGTCTAGTATCATTCTGTCACTATTTGACCTATTTTACCTCTTTGTCCTCCCTACAACCCCCTTCCCCTCTCGTAATTACCATTCTGTTGTCTATAAGTTTATTTTCTTGTTTTGTTTTGTTTGTTCATTTGTTGCTTTCTGTTTTATACCCCACATAAAGTCATATGGTTTTCTGTTTTATACCCCACATGAAGTCATATGGTTCTTATCCTTTTCTGTCTGACTTATTTCACTTAGCATAATACTTTCAAGATCTATCCATGTTTTTGCAAATGGCAGTATTTCATCTTTTTATGGCTGGGTAGTATTCCATCATATATGTGTACCACATGTTCTTTATCCAATCATCTGTCGAAGGACACTTAGGTTGTTTCTATGTCCTAGCTATTGTGAATGATGCTGCAGTAAACACAGGGGGTACAAATAAGTGTTTTAAAAATTTTCAGGTAGATACCAAGACGAGGGATTTCTGGGTCATGTGGTAACTCTATTCTTAATTTTTTGAGGAAGTTTGTTAACGTATATTGTCTCACTTAGTCCTGGCAGGCTTGGAGATTTGTATTCTCGCTTTACAAATGACAAGACTTTAGAGAGCAGAGATGTCAAAAGGTTATCTTAAAATCATACATAGCTAATAAGTAACTATACAGAGACTTAAACTGGGTTTTCAGGGAGTGGGTCCAGCAATACTTATAAAATACCAGACTGGTGATAGATACTGTTTTTTAAAGGGCAGTTCTTATAGTTCAAATGAAGAAAAAATACATCTGAAGATGAAGTTCTTTCAGCAAGAGCAAGGCTAACACTTTATTAATTTCACATCTACACACACATTCTACTATTTGATAGTAATATTTTGAATAACCTTATTGCATGTGCACACCACAATTAAAATGGTTCATTACCTAATCTCTCTAATTTATGCTCATAAAGAAAGAAATACACTTGTCCCTAACTAATTATTCTGGTCTCTGCAAGAAAATGAACTATTTTTTTCAAACCTCACCAATTAATCTTTTGTCCTCATTTGAGAAGGTATTGTTTCTATAAAGCCTCATGCTTGGATTACAATTTAACTTTCTGAGCACTGTTCTGGAAATTAGATAGGTAAATCACATCGTTAGATACTAAGGCTATGCCTTTAGTTTGTTTCAAATTTTTGAGATCTATATAGCAGCCAAACTTGATTCAAGATTAACCTGTTAGGAGGTTTCTTTCCCCCTGAACTGAACACAGTGTTTTGTTTGTTTGTTTGTTTTATTTTCTATTTTGGTATAGTTTATTTGACCTTTTTTTTTTTTTCAGGTAGATAATTTAAATGAAATAAAAATATGTGATTTTTTTAGTAATAAAGAGTTCAGAAACAAAAGCCAGATAGACCTGCAATTAAATTCCTTCTCCCCCATTTGTTAGCTACATGACCTCTGGTAGGTTACTTCCATTCTCTTAGACATTGTTTCTTCATCTGTAAAATGGGAATATTTACAGCATCTATCTCCAGTAAGGATTAGGTGAGATGAGCTCTATTATGTACTTAAAACAATGCCTCACTCACAGAAAACATTGAATACCTGTGCGGTTATTGTTGTTCTTGTTCTGGACCAAAATTAATTCAAGAAAGAAGACAAAAGAAGGATGTAAAGCCTTAAGCTCTATTAGGAGGGTGATCTGCCTATGGTTTTTGTGCAGGGTAGGCTCAGAGAACACCTGAATGTTGGCAGTAGAGGTAAAAGTGGGTGGCATCAAACCGAGTATAAACTAGCCTATTCTGGTGAAAAGTTCTTCATTCATTCATTCATTAAAAAAAAAATTCTCTTTTGTCTCTCTTCATTCTTTTTTTCTTCCCATCATGATCTTCGTTCTTTTTAGAACTCATGTCAGCTACCTGTTAAGTACCTTAAAGCAAATGAAACAGATTAAATGAGCCTTTTTAAGGGAATTTTTTCTTAATTTCTAAAGATAAAAGTACACTTCCTGAAGCAAGTGAATACTTGTATAATATTTTAAACTGCTTTTCAGTGCTCCATGGCTCCAGTAGGCTGTTGGTCTGACACTTCTCCATTCCTCCCTCCACCACCTAGTTCAGATGAGTATCCTCTCTGCCTTCGTCCTCAGTGCCATAGTCTGTAGTAGAAACAAAGCGCCACCTCAGGGTGTGTTAACCATATGGAGAAGCTTTGATGACAGGGCCTGTTGGATGTGGCTAGCTGACTGTGGTTATACACAACTTATTTTTTTAACTAAATAAAAATCCCATATTCTACAGTGCTTTAATCTCTTATCTTCTTCTGTAACACAAATCTCAAGCAGTCATTTCTTTTTCAGGCCCTGCTTGAGTTTCTCCAAAGAGTTATAGACAATAAAGAGAAAAATAAGATGACAGTCATGAATGTAGCAATGGTCATGGCTCCAAATCTCTTCATGTGTCATGCACTGGATTTGAAGTCTAGTGAACAGAGAGAATTTGTAATGGCAGCTGGGACAGCTAATATCATGAACTTATTGATTAAGTATCAAAAACTTCTGTGGACAGTAAGTATATATTTTTCAGCCCTGTTAATGAATGATGACATCTAGATTCTAAAGTCTTTTTATTAATTGTTATATTCTCTATAAAAAGGTAACTAATATAAGTGATTTCAAATGTGATTTTTTTAAAAAAATTAACATCTATTAAATCTCAATTTTTAAAATGCTAACATTTCATTGTTTAAATTTGATCACTTCTATAATATTTCATTTTGCCAATGTAACTTCTGTGGACCAGATTTTCCTGAATTATTGCTAAATACCTTTTAGTTCTTATTTGTGAGTTTTTCTCCAGCTAGACAGGAGTGGCTAGCTGGCTATTAGAAGGGGACTATAGATTAGTGAGAGGCTAGGTTGTGGAAAGGTAGCTGCTAAAGGGTGGCCTCTATTGCCAGACACCTCAGCAGTCTCCAATCTTAGCATACAAGGCATAGAAAACAACTAATATGCTCTTGAACTTCACCAAACCTCTTTTTGAAACTTATACACTAGGTGGTAAATTGCATCATGTGGATGCTCTGTACACGTGGTGAATAAATAACACTATGTATTTTGTTTCACAGATTTAATAAAGGGTGCATGTAAAATGGCATAGTCTTAAAAAAGATAAAACCTTTTTTCAAAATTGAAGAAATAATATAATTCCATAGTTAAAAATGGTGCCACTTCTTTTTCCTCTCCAAACTTAATTTCATTTCTCCACAGATTCCCAAATTTCTTGTGAACCAAGTGAGGAAGCAAAACACTGAAAATCTTAAAAAAGACAAAAAAATGATGAAGAAATTGCTGAAGAAAATGGCTTATGACAGAGAAAAATATGAAAAGCAAGATAAGAGTGCAAATGATGTAAGAAAAACTTGAAGATATGTTTTTATGCAGATTTCAGCATTGTTTTTTAATGTAACACACAAAACAAAGAGTTTTATATGTTTTTGTAGTCTAACTTTCTACACACCGAATAGGCCCTGGTACTACTTCTAAGTCAAAGGCATCAATAACGGTAACTGCACTCCTATAACTACTAATGCTCAGAATTGATAGTTGCTCAGGTGTCGGTGATTCAGCATGTGCATTGTTCATGGGTAACAAAGGAAAATAACAAGACTGGAATGTCTCAACACACACACACACACACACACACACACACACACACACACATCCATGCATAAATAGCAAAGGACTTCCTGGAGACTCCAGTTGCCCGGTGAATGTGTAATGTCTCGTGAGTACAGAGTCCCGTGTGGGTGAACCACTGATCTCTTTTCTTCAATTTTCTCATCTGTAATATGAGGATAAATAACTCACCCAGATAGACAAATAAGTCAGCGTTTGTGTTGTGCCTAGGATCCTTCCTGGACTTCAGTAAGTATTTCAAGGTTCTTAATTGGATCATAAGAATTTGGAGAAAGTTTTGTTGGAATAAAGACAATTAAATGTCTCAAAAATAGAAATACCTAAATAATAGTATTTACAAACTGCTGTAAGAATATATTAATAATTGGGTTTAATATAATGAAATATATGTGAAAACACGTTTATGAGGTGAGTTACCAAAGCTCTAACTTCAGATCATGAAAGGAAAGTGTTTCCATTGTTCTGTTGGCAGTGAGGACCACCGCACCACCAGCACCATCGAGGTTATTCAGTTACATATTGCCATCTTGTGGAATAATGTGAAAATGCAGTTATCAGCCTTTGATTTTTCTGCTTTGGCCTACTTAGGCATCTAGTAATTGTTAAAAAAAAAAAAAATCCTCCTACGATTTTTTGTAGCACTCACTGTTACAAAATAACATTTTCTTGGCATTAAACATTTTTATTCAGTTTTATTTATTTATTCATTCATTCATTCATTCATTTATTTATTTATTTATTTAGGCGAGGCAGTTCTTGGTTAACCTCACAGATTGCAAGGACCTTGTCGGTTTACAATCCTTTATTTTTTTTTATTTTTAACACCTACTGCACCTGGTCTTCCTAAGTGGTCTCCCATCCAAGCACTAACCAGGCCCAACCCTGCTTAGCTTCCAAGATCAGACGGGATCAGGCTTGTTCAGGGTGGCATGGCTGTAGACTTTATTCAGTTTTTAGGTATCTTTAAAAACAAAATTTAATGAAGAGAAATTGTAAATAGTGCTTATATTTTTGAGAAAATTTGATTTTATCATAGATTAGAAAGGATTTTTGATATCATTTTTGCTTAACTTATAATGGTCTATTTCCTCTAAAGCCATTATAAATATGTAAATATCTTCTTGTTTTGTAGCTCTACTTATTCATATTAACTTAAGTGACTTTACAGCCTTGTCTTTTTTGTAAGGCAGTTACAACGTGATAGTCGGAAGCACAGTATATATCTAAGGAAACAAAATTTGTGCTTTACCATTTTAATAATATTTTTTTAATAAAAATTAAAGGTTACTTTTTTGTAACATCTAAATGATTTTGTCATTTACAGATGAACAGCATTTACTTGGATTTTTTTTTTTTAATTTGTACTTTGGGTTAATTAGGTATGAATTGGTCTAAGAATTATCTCTATTAATTGGAAGCTATAGTGGTCATTTTAAGGCTTGAGACATAAACTTGGATTTAAATCTCAGTTTTATCATGTATTATCGGTGACTCTGTTTCTCTGAGTTTTGGTTTTCTCTTCTGAGAAATTCAGTGGTTCTTTTAACAAAAGGCTACTAAGTGCCTCCTTGGTGCCAAGCCCCCACTCCCTGTGAGATATACAAAGAGAAATGGGGTTGATGCTCACCCACAGGGAGTTAGGAGAGATTTGGTCTCAGAGAGGCTAGAGATATGTGATGGAAGCCTGACCAAGGTATCCTGAGCTACAAAACAGCATGTGGGCATCAGAGAGGAGCGGAGCCAAGATGTGAAAAAAATGTAGGTTTTATTCAGGCAGGAAATTGAAGAGAAAGGCCTCCCTAACAGAGGAAGCTCCCTGGCAGAGTGGCAGCATATAGGTGATCATGATTCACAGTAGAGATTCATTTGGCTTATCTTTTTGGTTGAAAATTTTTCATTAATTGCCAAAATACTTTTTCTAATTACTATCATTTTGTTAGGGAGAATAAATATACATAGAAAACAATTACAAAACAACAAATAAAGTACAAAATAATATCAAATACTGTGACTATGTGGTGAGTCACTAAATAATCAGAGTTTTCTGCATAAGTTTCCATCAGTTGCCAGAATTTTAAAATTAAAAAATTTAATGTAAAGATCTGGATTTCCATCATAACTTGACAAACTGGACGTAGGAGCATTCTTGTGTCCTCTTGCAGTAGGGGACCTGCTTTTCTGCAGGGTAACAATTTCCTGGATTGGAGTAGAGCTCTTTCCTTTGGATGGGACATGGGCCATTTATTCTGCCATAAGCCACTATACCCCTGCCTGTTTTGTCTTGTTGATTTATGTTTCTCAACTCTTCCTTGAATATGCAGCACAAAACTATAGAGCATGAAACTGCCTGAGAAATAATATTAATGTGTTAAACCAATATTCGATGTGTGCTTTTTATGTGCCAGGCATCTTCTAGGCACTTGAAATCGATTATTGAACAAAACAGATAAAGATCATTGCTCTTGTACCACTTAAATTCTATAAATAATAATAAATAGAATATGCAAATCACATAGTATCTTAGTATGTGGTAAATGCTCTAAAAATAATAAAAATAGTAGAGCAGAAAAAAGGGGAATTGGGAGGGGGAATCCTCTTGCATGATCAGGTTGGGTTGTCTGAGTATTACTCATTTGAGTGAAGATGTGAAGGAGGGCAGGAAGCTGAGCTGTGCGTCTATCTGAGGAAGGACATTCCAGGCAGTGGAAATAGTCTACACAAAAGTCTAAAGGCAGAAACTTGCTTGGAGGATTTAAGGACTAGCAAAGAGTTATTGTGACTAACGCGGAGCCAGCAAAGGGGATGGTAGTAAGAAATGAGGTCAGAGGGACAATGGGACCAGATTATATAAAGCCTTGAAGGCCATCATTAGTAATTTGGATTTACCCAATGTGAAATGGGGTCATTGCAGGATTGTGAGCAAAGGCTTGAAAATCTGTACTTTAAAATGACATCTTGGGCTATTGTGTTGAGAATAGATTCTAGCAGGGCAAGGATAGAAGTAGGAGACCACTTAAGATGCCCACGTCTCAATCTAAGTGAGAGACCAGAGTATTTGCACTGGAGGTGGAGAAGCAGTCAGATCCTGGATATATTTTAAAGTTAGAGCCATTGAGATTTCTTGATGATGAAATGATAAGAATTGTAAGACAAGTGAAGAATGACTTCCAAAGATTTTGCCCTGAAAAGTTGGAGAGATGGAATTGACACTTGCGAAAGATCACAATTTCAATTTGGAACCTGTTGAGTGTAAGATATTTATTAGATATCTAAGTGTGATTGTGTGTGTGTGTGTGTGTGTGTGTTTTGGGGGAAAATTAGGTCATACTGGCTGGCCAGTGAGATACATGAAGGGGCAGGGACAGAAGAAAGGCAGAGATAGGGCTCAGGGAAGAGCCAGGCTATCTTTCTGTATATGACAGGGAACGGCCGAAAGTTATAACTGGAGTTACATAGTTTACCCTTGAACAACAAGGGTTTGAATTGCATAGTTCTGCCTGTATGCAGATTTTTCCAATAAATACAGTCAGCTCTTCATATTCACAGGTTTCACATCCACGAATTCAACAAACCACTGATTGAAAACAGTATTTTCTATCTGCAGTTGGAAATTGTGGATACAGAGGGCTGAATGTATGAGTTATTCTGTGACATCTAATTAAGGGACTTGAGCATCCTTGGATTTTGGTGTCCGTGGAGGTTGGAGAGCGGGGCATCTTGGAACCAAATCCCCGTGGATATTGAGGGCTGACTGTGTTTGCATTTTAGAATAGTTGTTATGAAGGCAAGTGGAGGAAAGATTGGAGGAATGAAAGATAGAAGGTTAGGTAGGAGATGCTGGCTAACTTCCTTGCTGATGGAAGTATATAAATTGGTAGAATCCTTTTGAAGAGTAGTTGGCAAGTGGCAAAGGTCTGAATACCATGCTCCTCATTGGACTCAGAGATTCTTTCAAAGGGAATAATGAGATGATCGTGCAAATAGTTATGCTTAAGGTCATTGCCATTTTCTTTATACTGGCCCAAATTAGAAATAATCCAAGAGGATAGAGATGATTAGTTAAATATATTATGGCGTATTATGTAACGGAATACCATGAAAATGTATAAGTGTATATATTGACATCAAAAGATATTCGTAATATGTTGAAATAAGTTATAAATCAGCGAGTAGTATATTGCTATATTTGTAAGGGGTAATAATTATAACTATTTTGAATGCTTACCAGAGGTCAGGCATGATCCTTGACATTTTATCATCTCATTTAATATTCATAGTAGTTTAATTAGTGTATATTATTGTCTTATTTTTTACATATCAGGAAAGCGAGGATCAGTAGTCTTAAATAACTTACTAACGGTTATCTAGATAAGAAGTGATGGAACTTGAAACCAAATCTATATGACTTTTAATACAGGTCTCTCTACCATTATCCTCTATTTCCCACTGATTACAGAAAAACTCTGAGAAGTGATATATCCCAAAATCCTAGGTTCACATTTGGTAATACAGTGAACATGTATTACTCCTATTATAAAGTATGATTAATATATAGCTTTTCAAAGACTCTTGGGCCAAGCTAAAGCCAGGCAAAGGGAATAGAAAGAAGTTGAATGTGAGCAGGTAGGACCCATAAGATGTGGAAGCCGATTGGATATGAAGAGTGTGGAAGAAAGAGGACTCTAGAACGACTCACTGATTTTACCATGAGTGATTTTAATCATCAAAAGTACATATGGCATATGGCATCATGCAAAAGGAACAGACTTCGACAAGGTAATCAGTTTTCGACATTTAGGGTTGACTTGCCCTTATAGAAGTTGGTTACTTGGGCCTGAAGCTCAGGGGTGGCCAGAGCTAGAGATGTGCATTTGGGATCAACATAGAGATTTCAGCTGATGCTGCAGAGTGGTTCCCATAACAAAAAGTAGATATGTGGTATAAGAAAATTAAAAGGCAAAGACAGATCTCTGGGGACACCAATATTTTAAGTAGTTGGCCATGGAAGAAGAGCTGGTAAAAGAGGCCACGAAATGACAGGAAGTGAAAAGAAAGTTAGAAGCTCAGGAGGAACAGTAAAGTAAAAGAGCTTAGTTAGTAGTGCTAAATTCTACAGAGAAATTGAGTAAAATTAGCGTTGGATAGAGGTTCCCTGCATTTTGCATTTGAAAGGTCAGTTGCAACTTTATCCAAAGCATTGTCAGTGAGTGTTGATGGAAGAAGACAGAATGCCTGAGATTGAAGAATGAAAGACAAGAGATTATACATCATGAAAATTCATCAAGGTCATATTTTTAAATCATTCAGTATGATATTAATGCTAACTATATATACACAAGTATTCATATTATTGTGACATGCTTGACTAGGTAGTTTAATTGTATGAACCAGGTTGTAGGGGACACCCTCAACCTATTTAATAAGACAAATGTTTTAAATTACTACAGCATATTAAATGTTTGGTACAAACATGAATTTCTTAAATATTAAATATATCAGCAGGAGGAAACACTTGATGAAAAATAACGAAATTATAGACCATTACAAATAACCACTTAATGATAACCTTCAGTTTACCATTGAGATTGATATCATATCACACACACACGCACACACACACACACGCACACATGCACACATGTATATACATACCACATCACACACCAGAAGTCATGTGGTTTGAAGATATAGTCCTTGCTCTGCCATTGATGAGACATTAATGACAAAAATTTTATCTCTCTGGACCTCAGTTTCTTCTATAAAATGAGAGGGTCAGACCAGATTAATGAGGTTTAGCTAGAGGTATACAATAGGGACATGATTGACACATTCTGGCCCTGCCGAGTTAATCTCCCAGACCAGGACCTGAGCATGTGTGTCATATAAAAATTGTAAGGGTGATTTCCCCCCATTTGGGATTTGTGTGTGTGTGTACATGCACACACACGTGCCCATATATTTAATTTTATGACTTCTAACATATACAAATATAGAATAGTATATGAACCACTATAAACCCATTACCAATAATCAAACACGGTTTTCTTATCTTGTCTTGTCTCTCCTTTTTTCCTTCTTAGTGTTTTTATAGAAATCACAGACATCCCATCATTTTACCCATAATTGCCTCAGATTGCATCTCTGCCTAATAAGGATCTAGGGCAGCTTTGATTAGCATCTGGTTCTGAATTGCTAAATCATGCAAGTTTCAAGTCCATCGTGAACCTAGATTTGTATGATTTTTCTTTTCTCATTCAAGCTCACCTCTCAAAAGGAAGCTGTACATTAGGGAGAGAGTGTGGGCACTGAGCAGGGCTCTGTGAGATTCCATGAAATAAGCCAAACTGCTCAGCACATCTGCCCTCATGGGTAGAGGGAACAAAAGTTCTCCCTTCTGTGTTTAACTTCAGTGTCAACTCAGGATGATCTAGTGTCATACCCTTAACTTACAGTTGAGGAACTCAAGTTTTAGAGTGCTACATGATTTGCTAAAAGTTCCAAAATAATTGTGTAACATTTTAAGGTTTAGGGCTTTGGACATGGAAAGGAAATTTGTTGTTGCCACCTTCTGCCATTCTCCTCCAGAGGAATCCTGGAGTTGGCAGCAGTGCAGTGTGGAATCTGAGTTGTTTGTGGCTGGGATTGCGTGTCTTTAGTCACATCTCTGTTTAGAATTCTATCTCTGGTTTCATTGAACAGTTCTGACCTAGAGCATTGTTGTAGGTCTTGTTTCAAGCATCTGCTTTAAGTCTGGAAAAAGTATCTGGATCTACTTGGGGACCAATGTAGAAAATCAAATTACAATATCAAGCGCAAAATCTTGTTTCCTTTTAAGACATTCATTGCTTTTTTTTTTTTTTTTTACAGTGCATAAAAATACCATATTAAAGAGAAAAATATCCGAACTTAATTTATTGTAAGTTAAATGCTTATTAACTCTGAAAGTTATTTCAGACCCTTCTTTAAAATTCTCTGAATCTTTGAGTTGGATAAAAGTTTAAGCATTTGGATAACAAAGGCCCAATTATAATTAGAACATAGTTCAAGATAGTAGAGAATGCCTTCTATATTTTTACCTCTAATCAGACTAAGATGATGAATATGTCATTTTAGTTTAAGATACCTTGCTAAAATGTCCTTGTTTAATTTTCTGAAGCATGTGTTTTATCTGCCCTTTTTTTGAGAAAGCTGTACTTCCAATTTGCCCTTTTGACGATAAAAGGTTTTTCTGTAATATTAAGAATGTTGGCTTTACATTTAAATTAGTTTTTAATAAAAAAAGAAATTAATGTCTCTTTTAAAGGTCTGACATTAAATTTCTAATCTCAAGTGCAAAAATATGAGCAGTGTAGTATTTATCTACACTTTATGAAAAATACTAAAATAATTGTTTATTTAACTAAATAATAAGAAAATTTTATCTTTAAAAATATGCTTTGGTTCAAAATGGAAAACATGTGATGACCATGAGATTATTTTCTGTATTATAACAACCTTTGCATGTATAAGAAATTAACATTTTGTAATTTGTAAAATTCTTTGTGACTAAATTTTAATAGTATGTTAGTCAAATATTGCTTTCCTCCAGTCTTGCTGTACATTATATAACTTAAACTCAAGCACACCAAAAAAAAAAAAAGTGAGGAGAAGCTGTTAAGACCAGAAAAATGTGAAATAGGAAGGTTACAAAGATAATACTATTCACAGATTTAGATGTTATTGTGTCTCAAGTTAAGAACAGACTGTTTAGCTTAATGAGCAGGCATGTTGTGTCTTTCAAAGCTTGGCAACTCAATATAATTAGTGTACTAATAGCTTTAGTATTTGATACAGCATGATTCTGGAACTTAATTGTAGTTGTCATATACCATTTAAATGAGAGCTTTGGCATTATTTATTGTTTATCATCTTTAGTAAATATTATTTGACCACTCTTGTCAAGATATGTAAGAAAAACTTTCTAGAAACTTTTAAACTCTTTATCTTTAACCATTACATCTACCAGTTAAAACACATTTCTTCTCCACCAGCAAAGAGCATGGTAAATTCAAATTGAATCACTCTCAATCTTTATGTTGTTGTGAGATTTGGATGGAATATATTACCACAGAAATAAACACTGAGAATTGTTCCAATCTCCCTCGCTCGTCTCCCCCACGCCTGCCTTCACCCTGCTAGTTGTCAGGGAATGTAGCCAGTTAACCTAGGAAGGTACTATG
Organism: Pteropus alecto; assembly: GCF_000325575.1. Lineage (NCBI taxonomy): Eukaryota > Metazoa > Chordata > Mammalia > Chiroptera > Pteropodidae > Pteropus > Pteropus alecto. The sequence goes on along the minus strand of NW_006494612.1, from coordinate 19,569,879 downwards.
TGCCATTGCTGACCTAAGGAAAGCTTTTCAAAGGCATTGATATTATAATTCTATGTGGAACAAGTCAAAATTATACAGTTAGTCATTTGGGAACTGTTAAAGCTGTTCCAGAGCTGCCCTAGCTTCACCCTCTGCTCACTGAGAAGAAAGGTGTGGGAAAATGCTTAATTTCACAGCCGTAAGGAACCTGTACCAATGCCACTCCCCATCTTCTGACAGAAGTCATAATACGGCAAATACCTGACGTTTCACATACACATGAGAACACTTAAGTACCCTCAGAAGCTAGTACCTGGGCCTTTTGCTTCCATACTCTAGTGATCAGAGATACACTGGATGCCTGTGTTAGATGTGGCACTTTTTGGTGCAACCTGACACTACACTGACCTCAGTGCTGCTTTTTTAAGGAAGCATGGCCATACTCTCCAAAGTACAATGCCTGAACTGATAGAGAACGTGTAGGCTGTGGTCATATTATTAGGGGCCTTCAGCTGTCCATAACATGTCTTGGAGAAAAAGTGGCTGCGTCCTTAAGCAGGTGTACATTAACGCTGGTAACTCCCTGCAGGAGTAAGTGACTGAGAATGTATGACTCTAATAAATATTTAGTAGATAAATGAGTGGATTGATTAAATAATTAATATCCCTTCCTGTCTGAATTTCTCAGTAGTAGAGGGAATACCATCTGGTAGATAGAGGCAATTTGACTGGTTTCTTTTAGACAATGTTCCTAAAACTATTTTTTGCTCTTAAGGAAATACACATTGGTATACTTTATTTTATTCTAAAGAAATTGTGCTATTATGAACACACCATTTTTAGTAAATATTTTTGAATGATTTATTTAATAAATTGATAGCTGACTACAGGTATGACTTGGACATGCGGCATGTAACTAGAATACCAGTGTCATATATTAGGATCCCCCCATCATAAAAGAGATTCAATGGCAATTTCAGTGGAAGGAAGAAATTCCTTTTGACTTTGTGGATCATGGAAGGTTACATGGAATTTGAGGTATTTGAGCTGAGATTTGAAAAATTGATAGTGGGATGTTTCAGAAATGAAATAGAGCATGCATAGAGATATGAAAGCATAGGTATTTGTAGCCAATTTTGACTTGCCTTTTAATTCAAACAATAGAATGTGCCACATGAAATAGTGGGGAGAGAGGCAGAAAGCAGAGTAAGTTGCCATATTTCTGAACTTTCTATGACAATATATTATTTTTCTGAATCATTTTGCTTTTCTATCTCATTTATTGTGAATCTTCTATATATACAAACAATCATATTGTCTTAATTCACTTTAAATCTCAGCCTGGATTTGCCTGGTTTTTTTTGTTTGTTTGTTTTTGTTTTTGATATTCTAGAGTTGGATAAGATGTAATTATGGGAACAATTTTTGTCATCATTAGTTTCACCAGAGAAATCCTATATATTTGTCAGGATATTTGGAACAATGACTTGCACAGAATTCCCTAGCTTTTAAATCAGCATAAAGTAGATGGCTGTCTGCAAGCCTTCCATAATATAATAATAATGATAGATTAACAGAATCCAAAATACCAGTATTTGTTTCCCTAATGTAATGGACATAGTGAGATGTGTTTTATTAACACAGACTCAGTGCTTCAGCTGCTATTACAACATTTGAGTCTTCAGGACTAGCTTATTGTTTTCCACCTCCTGTGAGAGAACACATGGTTGAGGCCAGGCCGGCAGGCAGAACAGCCACAGCAAGGTATAAGCTAGAGGTGAAACCCAAGGGTACGGTACATGTAGCATAATCTCTGAGTGATAAGATACACCATCGATTTAATAACTGCTCTAAAAGAAAACAGGGTAATGACACTACCAGTGAAATTCTTTCATCCGCTGTAAGAAGAGGCTCATTTTCCAAAATGTTACAACTAATAATAAAATCTGTCACAGAATTAATGAAAAAGGTAAGTTAGTCTTGTGTCCCAGAAACAAGGTGGAGGTCAGAGACTAGACTAGGTATCAGGCCAAACTACATGTGTTAGAATTGGAAGTCAGCAAACTAAACCAGGGGTCCGGCATGGATGGGGGAGATGAAGCAGGAGCTGAAGGGTCTGGGCATGGGTTAGGATTGGATGTGTTTTAGGGATCGGGTTGAGCGCAAAATCACCAGGAGGAGAAGTTAGACAAGGATGCTAGGAATGTAGTCCCTCCCCCACAAAGTGAGTGGGCAGCGGCAAATGCTTTGTCAATTTCCAGGTTAGAGGGGATGGGTGGGCCCTGTTATCCTTCACTGAATGGTCAGGTGAGGGCAACAAGGTGTCTGAGGTTGGTGCCAGGCCCTCTATGTTCTTTCTGCAGCTGTAACAGATATTTGCAGCCCTTCAAGGAGGTCTTACCCGATCCCATGCTCCCTTGTACAGTTTTATGCAGTATTGTTTCTTTTCTTTGTTATTCTCACACTACATCTTAGATACAATTTTAAATCTTTTGGATGCACCTACATTTTTATGCAGCCTGGTTCTAACGCTACATTATTTTTATTGAACTTTGAAAAAAAATCATTAATTCCATCTGTGGTATATCCATGCTTTATGTAAAAAGAAAAAGCAATATAAGACCATACATTTTAAAAAATGATATTGTGAGCACAAAAATAATATACAATAAAGGACTGTGTCTTATTTATCTATTAGGTAAGTAGACCTTGCACACTCAGTAGATGCTCAGTACACTTTGGTTGTATTAAACAGGGTATTAAAGCGTTATCTTTAAACATTCGTGCATGCTGTGTGTTCTAGGGTCTGTTTAAGATATATGGTTATCAATAATAAATTAGTACTTATTTTAGCAGAATGAATAGGAATTAAATTAAGCCTAATGTTTTAAATGCCATACCTGATATTTTGATATTACAGTCCTCAAAATATTTCATTGATATCCCCAGATACCTAAAGCGTTCTTAAGATCCATGGCAAAGAATTTAGAATTGGTCATCTTAAATTGAAAGTGGTCACAGTTTTAAGCTCATTAGCCAGGTGAGGAGCAGACACAATGCAGATGTATTAGAAAAGTATGTGTCATTTTTTAAAATACTTACAGGGACAAAAATTTTTATGAAATTTGGTAAATGCACAGGAAGATTTTTTAAATCCATACATTGCAGTAGCACACAAAATAACTTTTCTGATTCAATTTCATAAATTGCTACATGGAGAAGCACCCTCTAGTAGATAATACCCAGAAATCAGCACTTAATATGGCAGTAATGGTTATTGCTGTCATTCTTTACATCTTTAAAAATAATTAAGCATTACTGCACAGACATTATAAAGTTCCCCTATCACCATTAAGAGGATATTCGAGGTTTGATGTAATTTAGCAAATTACATTATACAGTAGTTAAGGTTTTTATGTAGTGAAGTAAAATGCGTAGTAGTTAAGCACACTTACCATATAATGCATTGTACAGAGTTACACGTTCCAGCTGCTGCCAGCTTTGTTCCAGTGTCATTATTGCTTTGCAGGCTGACGTTCCTCAGGGAGTGATTCGAGTGCAAGCTCCCCATCTTTCGAAAGTTTCCATGGCAATACAGCTAACTGAAGAACTAAAAGCCAGTGATGTACTTGCCAGGTTTCTCAGCCAAGAAAGGTAGAGGCTTGTTTTGTTTTAATTATTCCATGGTATAACTCACTTGCTTGCTCATTTGCTCTCTCTCTTCCTCCTCCCTCCCTTTTTTAACTATGGGTGGTATGAAGTGCATGAAATGTTTGTCTTTTCAGCAGAAAAGAAGAGCAGACTTAACAATTAGACTGTTGGAATGAGTTGAGTTTATTTGATGTAGAAGTGTGTGTTCAAGTTGAGCCTGTTTCAAGCAGGATGTTTGAGCATTCCTTCACTGTGCCTGCAATGGGCTTGGCACATGAGACCACTCAGTAGTCTTTCCAGAATATGCTGATGAGAAGTTAATTACTGTGTGTAGGAAAATCATTAATTAGGATACAGTGAGATTAAAACAAATAAAAGATACAACTTTTTCTATAAAATGTAATGACTAAAAAAGCTTAAATTTAACAACAGAAGGTATAAAGAATTAAGAAAGGACAACCGGTCTTGTGAGCTCTGAAGTCTCCAGGACAAAGCACATCATCCTCAATAGGGTCACCCAGACCTTCTTTCCTCTCTATTCTGGGGGCAGATGGGACAGGAGGAGGCCTTTGAAAGCCATTGACATCCCCCCAATGATAATAGAGCTTACACTTTCCAAGACATTTTGCAATATCTTTTCTTGAATTTTCAAAGTTCAAACAAGTGTAATGAATTTTCAGTTTTTATTCTTCAAATCCTTATTTTTAAAGTTGTATTTTTAATGCTTTGCCACTCATTTCCACTCATTGAAAATAAACTAATCTAAATTTTTAAAAAGTTGGGGAAATCAAGGACACTGACATCTTAGTGTATGAAGAAACTGTTTTAGGCTTTCATAGAATTTTATCTTTTCATTCTAACATTCAGGGGCTTCAGTGCAGTTTTCTTCCAAAACCTTTCCAAGTTTAATACAGTACCACCAATATTTAATATGTCTCTGCTCTGTTTAAGGCCCTCTGCTAGATGTTGGAAGGGGTATAAAAATATATCTTAAAGTATCTTCCCTTAGAGTTTATAAATTGGGAGAAGAGATGAGCCTGTGCAGTGAACAGATGGTGATGAAATAAAAGAGAGGCTTATTGGTAATACCTGGGCTTTCAATAAGCCATCATAAACTTCCCTCTCAACACCCTGAAGTAAGTACTAATATTACTTCTGTTTTACTGATAAGAAAATAGAGACTTTGCAAGGTCACACATTTTTGTAGACGGTGGAGCTGAATTCTAAATCTGTGGTTTCTGTCTCCAAAGCTAGTCCTTAACCACTCTCCACGCTGGCTAGAGAGTCCAGAGAACATCATGGACCTGAGGCCTCAGGTACAGAGTCTGGGAGTAGATGGAATTTCTCAGGGTTAGTCCTGGGAGCAGTTGGAATTTTTCTTATGTCTTTGCTCCCTCAAGGTCTCTGATCTTCAGGAAATCAGTCCATTTCTTTTCTACTCCCTGCTGTGACTAAGTAGATACCAACTGTTGCCATTCTTCCCACCAAGGATGACTTTCCATCCTCTCCCAGAGTGTGCACCTGAAAATCTGGCCAGACTTCAAATACAAGCAGCTCTTCCAGGCTAGACATGGTTAATTTACACCACATTTACTTTCTGGACCCAAGTGCTCAATTTAGTCTGTACTTTTGTTCCTTTCCTTGCACACGATATAAGGTGTGACTTTGAAGCTGTACAATATATTCGATGTGTTTTTATTATTTAGGGTACCAAAAGACAATGGTAGGCATATTATAGAAGGCACCAGCATTGTGACAATTGTCCTTTGCATATTTGGATTTTCTGCTTGTTGTGTTTTCATTAAGTAAGCATTTGCTACCCCCTGGAGCAGAGTCCCTTCTTCAGTCCCTTTCCTCGTGCTTGGAGATGCTGGAGGCAGATGATGTGACTTCAAATGCCAGCTTTTCCTATTTCATCTTTAGTTTTTATGATCTCTTTAAGTCTCATGTTCCTCATTTGTAAAAGTGGACCATAATAGGACCTACAGTCTAGTCTGCCGATAATTAACTAAGAAAATGATCGTGACGCACAAAGCACTGTCTGTCTGGGCCATCTAACAATTGAAATTCTCAATAAATGTTTACACACACGCGCACACACACATTTTATTTTCTTCCACTACTTTCCCCTCTGCCCATTTGTATTCTACCTGTGTAGGGATAGTTGGAATCCCTACTTCCCTCCATACTTTTTCTCCACTACTTTCTCTCCTAAAGCCAAGAACATATGAATGACATAAATATACAATAATTGCACATTCACTCACCAGTCTTTGATAAAGACTGTTGCCTTTTCTGTAATTATGGATTTATTGATTAGTATGATGGAAAAGATTATATATACCAAGAAATCTAGTTCAGGCTTCTTTAAAGTGGAACAAGAATGTAGATTATAGAGAACAATATCTGATGAGATTTTTTTAATCTAGTCTTCTAAAAAATTCGGCAACTTCTTTTATACTTATAGTTTATCGGGTTATGTACTATGTTATAAATAAAAATATAATTATTAAATTCTTTAATTAAAAAAAGTAAACTTACACCAGTTTGGGAGCAAAGCCTTCTAGATAAGGTCTGAGTCAGCAGGTGGATCTAAAGCATGAGCACATATACAGCCTTGAGCATCTAGTGTGCCACAGAGAACAGAGTAGATGGAATTGGATAACCAGACAAGTCATTAAATGGTTGGTTAGGAAAGCTTCTACTATCTCTTATTTTTCATAACAGTTTGGATAAAAGTCAGACCTGATTTCCTCTTCTCAGTTCCAGAGAGTGTGTCTTCAGGGCTTTCTATCAACGGTTCACAAACTTTTCCATGTATCAGAATCCACTATAGAGCATTTAAAAAGCAGGTTCTCGAGCTTCATCTAGATATATTAAATCAGTTTTCAGAGCTCTGGATCTGAATTTTTAGCAGGTTTCCCAGGTAATCAGTATACAGAGAGTTTTGAAAACCACTGAATTTTACCAATTTTTGTTTGAACCAAATGTCTGGAAAAGTTTATCCTTTGAAGAGTTTAAACCTGTAAGTGCATCCTACTTGTAAAGTCTTCATAATGAGTATTTCCTTCTACTTGGAGTATGTATACCTCTCATTAAGATGGCCAACACGGAGGGTTATGGACCTCGTCCTGTTCTTTACATTCATTGCATATCATTAGAGTTTTCAGTACAGCAAACCCATGAAAGATGCTTATTGAATAAATACAATGGGAAAACTAAGGAGCAAACATTTGTTGTTGTTTTTTTTTTTTTTTAGTTTTATGAGGACCTTTTTGACCCTATGCCAAGTAGATATTCATATTAATAATTTTCTTGGCAATTAAAATGTTGTTACTTTTTAACTTTATAAGTTTAGATACTGATTTATTATTTTGCCTTAAGAAGTATGTATGATTCCATTTGTTCATTCACAGGTGTGACATTTTTACTACCTATTAGGCTCATTTAACAGATGGGAAAATGCAAATGTGTAGATAATTAGAGTGTGTCTAAGTTATGAATTTTCCATACAATCTAGAATCACCAAGCACATTAAAGTGATTTATTTGAAAGCCATCTGATGATACAACAAATCAGTTTGTTTTGTCCCTGATAGTGGGATTGCCCAGACTCTTAAGAAAGAAGAACTTTTTTTATATGAAATTGGAGGAAATATTGGTAAGCATATCTTTTTTTCTTTGTATTCATATGCTGATTCGACATTGTCATTGGTTATTATTTATATCTTTGGGGCAGGAGAAATTAGTAGAGGTAAAATATAGCACACTGTGGAGGGTTGACAAGCATTGTAGATTTGTTTAGTGTTCTGATCTTTCTCTTCAGACTCTGAGTTCCTTCTGTACAAATGCCTATTTATATTGAACTTCAGCAAAGACAAGTTCCTTAAAAATAGAAATAACTTCTAGAATGGTTAATGAAGTTTTTTAAAGCATCTTTCTTTTTTATATGCTTATGTCAGATCTTAATAAAGGAAGTAGTTGAGCTTATTTAAGACTAAGATAACACTTTTATTAAAGTACAATACTAGATATTTTTAGTGAAAGCAGAAGTTATTTTCACCATTGTTAATTGCTTACTAAATCATACACACAGAGACAGACATATTGGTAATTTAGGAAGTAGAAATAGGGTAAATGGTTTAATTTTGTCCATGTCTTAGATTTTATTTGATCATTTATAATTAATTATCAGTGGATTGTTCTCATCTCGTTATTAAAATTTAAAAAATACTTTATTCTTTTTTTTAACTCAATATGGTTAGGGTGAAAGTGTTAACAAGTAAATGAAATAGTGTTTATTTCAAAATAGTAACTGAAATATTTTAAGATAAATTTTGTAGAATTCTTTTTCTAGGACTTAAAAATATTAGTAAATATTAAAAGTTAAATACAGAAATGTAAAGGTTCATTCTTAAAATTTAAATAAACCACAACTCCATTAGAAACCTGGAATTGTTAACTTCATCAGTAAAGATTATTTGAATATTAACATATTTGATTTTTCATTTTACTCTGAGATATATTTATTTCTCAATAATTTGGTAATTTCTTAGGTGGATTCAAACCTATTGCCATTCATTAAAGATAAATAAGCTTTTAAGGAACTATTTAAAAGCTTATCACACGAAATATTTTAACTGTCTGAATTAATTTGAAACTTGTGCAGGCAAAGATTACAAAATTGAATTTTCCAATATTTTTGGTCAAATTTTGAAGTTATGTGAAATGAGAAAGGATGAAAAGTATTTGACATCTAAGACTTCAGAGTTAAACTATTAGGTTTAAGTTTAAAATTGAATCCCAATCACTCAAATGTATTAAACAAATGCAACATCTATTTAATAGGGGAACGCTGCCTCGATGATGAAACTTACATGAAGGACTTATATCAGCTCAACCCAAATGCTGAGTGGGTTATAAAGTCCAAGCCGTCATAGAAGACTTACAGAAGGCTAATGCTGCAGGAGGGCTTCCTTAATAATACTTGCTGGGTCAGGACTGTAAATAAAAGAAACTACAGGACTCTTTTATTATTCAAATGTACTCAACTATTGAATAGTGACATTCTTAAGCCTTAAAAAGTTATAAATTTGTGCTGCTGCCAGAATTATGTTAATTATTATTATTAATATTATTAGAAAACAAATATCACCAAAGTGAGAGAAAAGGGGATTAATTAGCTTGTAGACTATTTTCATATACTCTGTGAAATGTGCTCAGATGTGACATAGTTTTTTAAATATGAAATATACCCCTTTCCCTCTCACTTTTTTCTCCAAAAATTATATATAGAATAATATATGCTTTCTCACCTTTCTCTCTTCTTCACATTTGCCTTTTCCCAATTAGGTTTGCTTTTTAACTGAAAAAGATAACAAGTACTAGGTATGGCAAGTCGTGATGACAATACGTCTTAAAACAGCCTGAATTCAACAGGATTCCTATGACTGTCGAATGTTGAATATTCATCTCTTTGAATCATTTGTTGAAACAATAACATTCTACTTCTCCCTACTGTGTCCCATGAAGTGATTTGCATTTTTTCAGTTCATCTGACATATGCGCACAGAACTATATTCACTGTCAAGAAAAGAGCACTGTCAGAAACTGTCAATTGTTACTGAACCATTAAAGATTTACACACTAAGAATAAATAAAATATATCCATGTGGAATAACTGGATTATGTCTAATAAGAGAGTGAAAGCCAAATCACTTCATTTATGCTGTACTCTTCTAAATGAAATTTAAAAAGTTGTAGCTAGCTTTACCTATTGTCATACTAGCAAATAAATATGTATGAGAGTATAATCCCAGTAATGGTTGAAAATGTATTCTACTGAAAGAGGGATTTTTTTTTTTTTTACTCATAAATAAGTCTGCAGGAAGAGTGATTTTTCTGGGTATGACACAGTCATATGAACAAGCTTTTGTTTATGTACTTATTTTAAATAACCAGAGTAAATTTATTAAAATGCTGCAGAAAGTACTATTCCCAGGGATTTTAATGCACAAACCATATTGTGACAAGACATGAGCCTCTGTACTGTAAATAAGAGGAATGAAGTAAGAGAAAAATGTCCAATATTTTATGAGTTTAGAGTGTAGTAAATAAAAGGTGATGTAAATGAATGTTGCTCAAACTGTGTTTATGGTACTTTTAGTAGTACTTTAGGAAAAATTACACATTCTCAGAAACTCTTGATGTCACTCTAATTAGGAGGGAAGATGTTGTTAATGAGAATAGTCATAAATTTTTAGCATATAATTATAAGAACAGCCTGTGGATATGATCATTTAAATAACTTTTTGGTGATTTGTGCCATTGCTTTTTTATTTAATTTTTTTTTATAATTAAATGCATTTTTCTAAATTATATTCTCTTGGAATTATTACTTTAAGTCCTATGTTCATGAGTGTACTAATGGACTATTTTCTTTTTTGTTAAAAGCCACTTCTGCTCTTTTATTGCTCTTGTGTAATTTTTAAAGTGGGAAGACGTGGGAGATATAAACTTGTTTTCTTTCTTAGTTTTTTTTCTTAGCAAATTTTTATTCTTTAGGATTTTTCATAGCACACTGTATTCAGTTTCTGATTTTGACTATATATAGAGTCAGTTTTTCTGTTAGCAAACTGTTTTATAAGTGGTTTAATTTATTGAAAACAATTAACGATATGAAAGCAAAATCAAGTGCTTAAAACATTTTAGGTGCACAACTTCAAAAGACAGGAGTGAATATAATGATTTAGATAAATGGTTTCCTAAAGCACATGTCAACTAATTTCCACTACATTTACTACCCACTCTAGGGGAAGGGGGTGGCACAAGAGGCTTTTGGTAATGAAAAAGTACCAGATCTTGGTAAATAAATATGAAAATATTTTATTTTGAGTTTTTCATAGAACTCATGACCTTTGTTCATTGACACTGAAAACATTGCATTTAAATAACCAATAAGGATGTCTGTCTATACCTTTAAAGAGAAACTTGATAGTGTAGAGTCTCAAATTAAATGCCGCAGAATTAACCCAAATGCTTTCTCTGTGATTTTGTTTTTCCAGCGAATTTTGAATCTTAGGGTCGATTAGTTTTTATTTGTTTGTGTGAGGGGAAATAAAAACAACAGATATATTAATTTTGAGTCTCAAACATCCTAAGTCTTAAGGGAGTTGCTGGTGAAAAGTAAAGAGCTGGTGTTTATAGAAAATGGATTGCCCTGTTAATATTTCAGAGATGCTACTGCTTTTCTGAAGGGTTATTCTAATTGTTTACAAATACACAGTGTTTGTTTACTGCTGCTGTAGGATTAAATATAAATTCTTTGCTAGCACTCTTTGGGAGAAGCAGTTTTGATTTCATGGGATTTTTCATTATTGTCTTTTCCTACTTTTTCTTAAACTGGGTTGCACTTTCAACCTCATTGTCCTGATTTCTCACCTACTGATCAGTAGGTGGCGGTATTGCTCAGGGATTCCTTTGCAGCTAAACTGGGACGTTTTGAAAGTGAACTGGAGTTCATAGGTAAGTGCTTCAGACTCAGTGCAGGCACAAGGCGATTAGGTTCAAGGACACCATGGATCTCTCACTTTAATCACTGATTCTGAAAATTGTAAATAATGATTCATTTCAAAGTTTCTTTGCTCAGTCTATTAGTCTGCTTTTATCCTTAACCTGTTGAATGGAAAAAGAAGAGAAAAGGTTTATATGAACTGGAATTAGATGTTTTGGCAATGTCTATTTCAAGCAGAAGGATCAGAACAAGGAAAGACTGAACAAGGAAGGTAAAAAGAGGAATGCCTAAGATAGAAGATTTGTGACCATCTTTATTTTAGTATATATGTGTTTGTGTCTTCATTCAACAAATATTTACTGGTCACCAACATATATGTGTCAGGCACGATTTACCCTAAGGTACATCAGTGAGAAAAATAGCTCTGCTCTCATAGAGTCTACATTCTAGTGGAGGGAGACAAATAATGAATTGAACAAAATGAATTAATACATAAATAAAGTTATTGGTATGTTAAAAGGTTGTAAGTGCAATGGAGACAAGAAAGGTGAGCAGATTAAATGGGACAAAGTGGAGGGATGGGCTCACTGCAGTAGTAAACCAGCTCTTGCTGAACTTCTGATAACTGAGCAAAGATTTGAAGGAGGTGAGAAACTTGCCACATGGATGTCTGGGAGAAGAGCATTCCAGACAGAGGGAAAAACTAGGACTGAGGCCCAAAGGCAGAAGTGTACCTGGCTTACCAAAGATAAGGATACCGGAATGGCTGGTGGGGTGAAGGCCAGTGAACATAATAGATGAGGTTACAGAGGTAACATGGGTGAGATGCAGGTGAAACTACAGGGGGCCTTGTACTAAGGTGACTATAATTTATTCAAATTAGAACTTTTTGAGAGTGAAGCAGGACACTGTAGGTGAGGGCAGTAACTGTGGAGTGATAAGAAGTGGCAGATTCTGGGTATATTTTTGAAGGTAGAAGCTATAGGGTTTCCGATATGAGAGAAAATGCATTTTTGAGAATAACTACAAGATTTTCAATATGTGCAACTGGAAGGAAGGATGGAATTTCTAACCGCAGAAATAGGGAAGGTAATTCAGGTTTTCTGAGGGAGGAAGGATCCAGGATGTGTTGAATTTCAGGTGCTTGTTGGATGGATATCCAAGTGACAGTGGTAAGTAGGCGGTTATCTGTGCAGAAGTGCTGGAGGAAGGTCTGAGCTGGAGTCACTTGCATGTAAATGGACTTTTAACTTTAACCATGAGCTTGCATGAGATCACCAAGAGTGAGTGTGGATATAGTAGAGAAAATCACAGAGAGCACAGCCTCGGAGCTACCCAACACTACAGGTTAGAAAGAAGAGAAGGAATCAGCGAAGAGATTAAAGAAGGGACCATTGAGATAACCAAGAGATTGTGATGTGCCAGAAGCCAAATAAAGAAAGGCTATCAAGGAGAAGGGAACGATGGTAATATTGGATCCTAATTACAGCTCAAATGAGCTAAAGACTAGAATTGGTCCTGGATTTATCTATGTGGAGGTCATTGCTGACCTTGTTTAACTGTTTAAGTAAAGCGTTAGGGGTAAAAGACTGATTATAACAGTATTAAGAGAGAGTGGGAGAAAAGAATCAAATACCCTGAGTTTGGACAAATCTTACAAGGAAGCAAATAAGTGAGATTTTAGCAAGCAGAAGGAGAAGTAGAAAGTGTTTTTAGAGGGCATTGAATGCTGGGTTTAATATATTTTTTTAAATTGCAGTTAAGTAATATTTTAAGCGGATGACATGGGTACTGGAGCCAGACTACCTGGGTTAACAAATGTGACCTAAGAGGAGTTGGTTACTGTGCCTCACTTTCTACTTTGTAGAACTAGACTTCAAGGGATATTTGTTTTTTAAAAGCTTAGTAGAACTAATTACTCCATATAAAGGGTTCTGCAGTGTATTTTTCCTGATAGTAATTATTCAATATGCCTGAGTAATTTTATTAGTGGTATTATGATCAATATTATCAATTATCAATATTATCTCTGTCTCATTCGGGGTTATTGGTTCCAATGGCATATCACTTTTCTAACCTGGAAATTCGTGGCAGTACCTCTTCCTCAGAGCATCTGTAACACTATAAAGGGCACAGAACACCTTTTCAGAAATAATTCCAGGACATTTTTTCTCTATTTCGAGTAAGGTTAATTCAACTTTAAATATGATTCGTGTCATTTAAGGTAAATAAACTGGCATAAGGGACAAAGTTCTTCCTCTGTTTCTCTGACCAAAAGAAAACAAACTCTTACTCAGTTTATTTTCCATACTTCATACTTTTTAACTCCTAGGATGATCTTGAGCATCTCCAATTGGTATTAGTGGCACCTGCTGACACAGGTGCTACTTTGTTTTCTTGGTTTTTCTAGGTCAGTAAATTTTCAAATCTTATATTTAATAAATACAGCAATAAAAATTTCATTTCAGTTGGCTTTACATCTTAGAATCTGGACTTGGTATTCAGCTTCTATTTCACTTCTGACCTAAAATATTGCATGAGGGTAACTCAGCTCTGGTAGAAAGGGTTTTATATGAAACATTAGAACTTCTTTGAAGGGTTTCATGAGTTATTTTCATGTAGCTGCATATTGCATGAGAGAAACAGATTAGTTGCAAGAAAAGCATTGCTCCTGTGGTATTTCCAACTAAGACCAATATGCACTACCTTTGTCACAAGCAAGACTTTTATTTTGAAATTTGAAGTCTTGATTCCTCAGCCGAAGGAGCTCAGATAAGCTTCAGGGAAGGCAGCCCCACTTTCCACCGCTTACTCCTCTTTTGATGTTCACCCCTTGTTATACCTGGGCAGCTCAATTCTGTCTCTTGTTGCATCTCCTATAACCTTTACAAAATGATGGCTTTCATATAATCTCTGTCTTAAGTCACATTCCAGGGCCAAAGTGAACAGGAATTTCTCCTGGAGAGAAGTTCAAAAGGAGAGTTACAGAGTGGACCAATTCTGAATAGTCAATTAGCCAAAATTTTCTTTCACCCGACAGTAGCCTTTTTACAAATACAAAAAGGAAGTGATTTATTCATTAATTGTGTCTTAGCTTTGGTTGCTTGTATCACCCAGTTTCTATCTGACTAGAGAGAATTCTACTGAGAACACGAAGAATTAACTATTAAGAGATTATGCTTTGACTTTGTCCAGGAATCATGAACACATTCTAGGGCATGCCTTCTTCATCATGCTAATCTTTATGTTGAAGAGGAGGGAAGGAATTAACTCTCTTGATTGTTAATAAATTTTAGGTATTACTCAATGCCTTAAGGTATACCATATTTCATTCAAAAACGTTATAGTAAGGCATACCTTGAAGGTTCAGAAATAAGCATGGTATCCACTTATTTCACTTTCTTCCTTTCTTTTTTCCCCCAAATATTTTAGTGCTTGTTGTGTGCTACACTGTAGTTTATATCGTGGTGATGTAAAAATCAATCTTATGATGCATTTCCACAGGAGATTAGATTTAGATTTGTGGAAAGCATTGATACAGGCTGGTGACAGGGAACATATTCCCAGCAAAAGGGCTATAATTTCAGGGAGGCAGAAATAGGTGCAACTGAAGAACATTAATTGGGTCGTTGTTAAAGGAGGCAGTAGAATTTAAACTGAAAGCTCAGTTAAGATATCACAGATTAGACCAGAAAGGATGAGACTCAGAACTAGGTCTATGACAGTGAAGATGAGTGAGAATGGGTTATATTGATGTTGCAGAATTGGAGTTAAGAGGATGCGATGATGCCATTGGATGTAGAAGAGTGAGAGAAGGAGATGTTCAAGATCCCTGGGAGAAGATGATGGTACTTTTTGCTGAGTCCCAGAATAGGGAAACTACTGGTTTGGGATGAAAGGATTGAGGTAAGAGACAGAGGAGTATTATAGGTGTGGAAGGGGAAAAAATGAGTATATGTTGAGCATGCAGTGTGTGAAGAGCTTGATCAGAGAAAATAGACATCTTCAGGTAATATTTCTTTGAAAGGTATATATTTAGAAAATACATTTATGGGAGTGATAAAGTCATTGGAGAAAAAAGGATGGTCCCCTCAGAGTATAAGGACAAGAGAGGGCAAAGAACAACTTTGAGGCATGTTTCCCTTCACTTAAGGGAAGCACAAAGGAAGAGTGTTAGAAGGAGCAATTCAAACCACAGTAGTAGTGTCAGAAGAGTGAAGATCATAGATGCCAGGGAAGACAATAGGTTTAGAAAGGAGGCCAACTACATCAAATAATGAGAGAATTAAACCAAAGATTGAGTAGAAGCCATTGGAACTGAAGTTTACAAGTTCGTGGCTGACCTAGAGAGCAGGTAGTTTTGGTGTGATGGGAGCAGAAGCCTATTGCAGTAGGCCAAGATGTAAATAGGGATTGGAAATTATGAATTTAGTTGGGATTGTTGGGGAGGGGGCGGAAGGAATAAGGTTTATCAAGATTTTCTTCTCTTTTTTTTTCTTTGATATTTCGCAGAGCGGAACCTTTATTGTAAAATAATTTTCATATATAATTTCCAATATCTGATATTATCTGCTTTTCTAGTTAATTCAAGAGCATCTTGTCCTGTTATCTGAAATATTACTCCAAATAAAATAATTCAATATTTTGTGAAGAATATTGACTATGCTAAAGGTGAAAAATTCTCCAAGAATTTTGCCAGTCCCTCAGAGATCATGAATTTTATTTTTATGATGTTAAATTTAAGACTCTTTCCTAAGTTTAAAACAAATTATTTTAAAATAAGCTTGTTTGGAAGCTGGTGTTAAAGGGGCTGATAACTGTTATACATTAAAGTTTGTACCATGTTAGCAGCTGTTTTGAAAACACCTTTGGCTAGAAGAGCCACTGTCTCTCATTGTTTTTCTGCATTGTCACATATACTGAGAGACATCACTCTGTCCACTATAATCTATATAGCAAAACGTGAGGAATATATATTACATAAATTTAAAAATATATTATGTAAAACAAGATTTAGGATAAGCGTTATATGTTTTGTTTCCAAATCCTAATTATTGAGAAACAAAAAATGCAGTAAAGTGCTATATAATTCTATTTTTTAATTTTTTCTCACCCTCTAAAATAATTTTTATAAACTATGTATAACCTTGCATAACTTTTAATTGAAGTCTAAAATTTTTCATATGTTTAAATAATTGCAAAGACATTCTAATACTTTAAAATGTTTCAAGTAGAGTTTTAATACTATACTGACATGATACCCTGCTATCTTTTAAAAAATGCATGAAAGATTTTAGTTAATAGCAAGACATTTAACATTATTTCTTTCTTCCTTAGACTCTTATTTCCATTGTTACTTTCTCCTTAGAAATTTATTCTAAAGTAATATAGTCAATGGCACAGATTGGTTACATTTTTTCTGCAACAAAATAAGTATATACATTGAAGCTATCATTGATCAAACAAAAAAATGTATCACAAATTTGGGTAAGTTAGTAAATACAAAATTTTAATTTTATTGAAAATGGCATTCTTAATAAGAATAAGGTTTTTGCTTTTTTCTCATTTTTATTATCAATGGATAGTTATTACTTATTTCTAATAAATTCAGCATCAATTTTACTTCTATTTTTCAAATATATGCACTGAGACACTTGTTCACATATAAATGTAAATAGGAATTTTAAAACTTGGTTATAGCAGTGATCTAGTTTTTAACTTCTTTAAAGTTTATAGCATGCCCCAAATCACAGTGATCTGTCATCAGAATTATTTGTGATGATCTGCCAGCTAATAGGTTCTTTTTTCATAATTGCTGAAAGCGAACAATTTATAACAATCTGACTTATGTACAGATATGTTACCCAGTTGTTATAGTAATCCATTTTATCAATTTCTGAGAAGTGTACCAGAATATAATTACTGATCCATCGGAATGGATGTGTATTTCAGTGCAGACCTGGTTTTGCACTGGAACAGTGTATATCACCTGAAAATCATCCCAAGAGAGGGCGAAGAGGCATTTGGGTAGAGAGAAACTGATATATGTACTTGATATATCAGAGTGGTTTCTCAAAAACTTTAACACCAAGATGTATCCAAATACAAGATATATCTAAGTGCATTTTTTTTATGGAACTGCCAGGATAATTTGGTTAGAGAAATCAACATCTCTAGGTAGAAAAATGCAATGACTAATATTCCAGAGATATATGGTAGGAATAAAATTTACTGAACAAATAAAAATAAAACCTTTCAGCTGCAGGACAATATACAACCATTCAAGAATGAGGATCCTTTGGTATCTGACCTCAAACTGTAAGACTTTGCAAAGCTCTGAATGGGTACAAAGGAAGCAGACGACCTCCAAGGATGGTAAGTATGTGATAAGTACAAAGCCAAGGATTTAGGAGAAACATTAATTCAAATTTAAAATAAAATCTATTATCCTGGGTCTGAACTTAAAGTAGAAACTTGATAGACACTATGTAGGTTGTTCCATGAAGGCAAAGACCCAGTGACCTGTCGTGGCCAAAAAGCATACCGAGCATTTTTAGGCTTATTAGAAGAAATACTAAAATCCAGTAGAAACTCTACTCCATAGAGCAATGGTAAACCAACCCATACGTGAAGTCTGGATACAGTAAATGAGATAATTTATATGAACACACTTTGTAAATTATACACATCATTTTGTGAGTGTTAGTTACGATGACGGCAGTGGTGATGCTGTTTCAGTAGAACCAAAGCAAGTCCAGAGTAGGGATTGCAATGCTGTCATGAAGAATTCTGTCATTTGGAAAAGATCATTATTCTTCAGCTTGAAAATGTGAGGACTGAGAGGTGAAATCATTACAAATCATTAAGTTGTGTAAATTGTGGATTTGTGACTGTACAGTGAACATTAAGTGTTAAAGTAGGTAAAGCATCCAGGATGAGATTGTCAGCATATTGAGAACAGAGTCTATTTTTTCTCATCTGGTGTTTCTAGTGTTTAATGCAGTAATTGACACATGGTAGATGCTCAGTGAATATTTGTGGCTAATAAATACCTAGAGATTTTGAATGTTTAATTTAGGTAGGATTCTAAAATGATTCAAAGACTATAGGCAAGTTTAGTCATGAGAGAGGCATAATTGCTATAAGATGCTATCTCTGTCATATTTAAAGTTGTCATCAGGGAAGATGTCTGTGTCACCCCATTAGGCATTTGTCAGGACTCTGTGCCAGGTGGTAGGAGGTATTATCTTGGAGGGGGCATTTTTCTGTTTAATTCATTTATTTTTCTTGTACTTAGTATAGACAATATACTCAAATATCAATAAGATACGTATAATTCCCTCAAGAAATAATAATGATGTTATTAGCTTTATTAGACTTTAAAGATGTTATTAGATTTACTGGGTAATTACTTTGTACCAGACAATGCACTGTGCGTTTTATGTACATGTTCATTAATTTTCACACCACATCTAAGAGGGTGACGTTTTTATCCCATTTTATAAGTGAGAAACTTTCTCCACCAGGTCAGTTAAGTGGCTGCATCAGGAGTTAAACTGACAACAAAGCATGTACCACTCACAATGTGCCATGATGTTTATGACCTAATCCAGGAAATAAAACCAAAATGCTCTGGTGATGAGAAGGAGGGAGATACTATATCACTTGAATAAGAAAGAGTGTCCTCATGAGATGGCTCTGAGTTGGGTTCAAGTGACAGGTCAAGCCTGTCATGTTCAGTACCTTGTAGGCCCTTGTTGTTCTGCAGAGGAGTGACTACTCATAGCTAGTTGTCATTCTGTGACGATATGCATGAAGCTTAGACAAAATGTCAATTAGGACTAATTCAACAATATAGCACTGGAGATCCTTTTAAAATAATAATGTTACGATTTCAAAATGACTGGCTGGGATTAAAAGATACTCAAAATACCCCAATACCAGGCTTCCATGACATGTAAGTCAATATCCACACACGTTTGCTGATAAGGAACCAGCATATACCAGAAAAGCCCTCTCTGAAAATACCCAACTGGATGTCATCTTGTAATCTTTACTAAGACCCATGTCTTAAGCTTACCACAGTAAAATATGATTTAAGATCTATGAGTCTAAGTGTGTATTCTGACCAATTCTCAAATCTAGTCCTCAGAGACGTGTCTGATTTCTTTTTCCAACAGGTAGATCTATAGAAAAAAAGGCATTTCACCATGAAGAAACCCAGAGGAAGGAGGTGGAAGGAATGGCAAACTGCCTAATGAGGCTGAGTACAGGGAACAGGTAAGAAAGAGAGGGGAAAGGTGTAGTAGACACACTTTGGGATCCCTACCAAATTCAGTTTCCCTTCTCTGAGGCATGTTTGTAGTGTGTGACTTGTCCAAGAGTGGATGCTTGACTTGAGATGGAAAGTGTTTTTTGAGAATTTAGAATTTAGACTGAGCATCCTCTTGTTAGTCTCCACATTCAGCTGGAATTGCACTTGGGACACTGGAGTTTCTGTATCCCACTATAGGGGCTTAGCAGAGAAAGGGAACAGTCTCCAAAATTAGGGCAAGGAACTTGTAATTGGTAGGTGATGGGAGCCATCGAACTCTTTTTATTATATAGGAGAGTGACATGTAATCAATCATATCTAGTCTGCCAAAGACATCTAATACTTCAGAGTTTTAAAAAATTGCTAAATTCATCTTTTGACAGCCATTCCAAGCACCTGCTCTAATGTACCTTGCCAAGATGATACCAAAGTACTTCTTTTCCATGATTACATGCGCTCGTCTCAGCCTGATTTCACAAGGCATCAAAAGAGGAGATGTCAGTCAGGCGACTCCCATTCCTCTCCTTTCTGAGGAGACTCAGTCATGTAGACATCCCTTTCTTTTCTTATCCTTGCCTTACAATTACCCCTTTGTCTTTTGGAAAATTAGATTCTCTGCTCCTTCTTTTTTTCCTAACCATATGCACCTTATAAACTGTGGCAGGCCAAAGCTGTTGGAAAGCTCAAAAACATGGCCTCTCTTAGTCTTAATAATATCTAATAAGATTGTCTTTAGAATTTTATGTTGTCAAACAGTCTTGTTAATTTTTAAATGCTTCATTTTCATACTCTGATAATGCCTTCTGGAGAAGGCTGCAAACAGCTTCTTATCGCCTGTCATTTAAGGAGGGTTAATGCGGCTGTGTTTTTGCAGGGAGGAGAGTAGCAGCCCTGAGAGCATGGCCAGTGTTCTCCTTTATCCACCCCCCATCCCCTCCTTGTGTGCTGTCGAATTCCTGGTGACAGTGAGCCAGGCACTCTAGGAGACGAGCTGCTCTTGGCACACTGATACTGTTATTTCCTCCCCACTTGGCTCCTGCCTACATCTTCCTTTGCCTGCTCTCAGTCTGCTGTTTGCTGACACACTTTAATCCTTGCGTGAGTTGTAGGCGAGTATCTTCTGTCTTTGGTAAAGATGACTTGGTATTGACCCTCACATTCTCTGTGCTGCTTCCTTGCTGGCCTCTTTCCTGCCTCCCTTACCTTTTAGGATGCTATTTGCAATTCCTGATAAACCTAAGAAAAAATAGGCTATAGCAATTAACAAAATTTATAATAACAATAACAACCATTTGGGTACTTACTCTGTGCCATGCACTGTGTTAGCACTTTGTCAGCATTTTCTCATTAAATTCTCACCCATGTGTGAGGTATTTCTATAATTATCTCGATTTTCAGAGAGCCGAGACTCAGAGTTTGCATGACTTTGCCAGTAGCAAACCTAGTAAACGACAGAGCTAAGACTTGAACCCACTCATCATGCCCAAGTCTCTGCTTCTATACATAATTTTATTATAACTCATTGGTTGGTGAGACTAAGAAAAATATTTCTGAGAACCCTCAACATTGTTCATTTTCATACTATTTCGTCTTCGGCAGCCCCAAATCTGAGTGGTGATTTTGTTTTTCCTTCTTTCACTGTTGTCGAAATCCAGGATACGAAGTTCTCTCTGAGCCCATGGTCACCTCTTATTTCCCTCAGCAGGAGGTGTTTACAGACATGTCTTCTTGATGTCATCAGACTGAGTAGGGGCCAGCTCTTTATTCCACAGCGCTTATGTCAATGTTTTATTGGTTTTTAAATACCTTGTGTTAGATGTAATCAATATCTTATTTCCTTTTAAGTAGTATCTCTATAATTTTGTTAGGAATGCATAGCTAAGTCTAATTCAGAGTTACAATGCCAGTAGCCAGCACAGTTTATATGCTCGACATGGTGTTTTATGAGTATTCTCATTGAATCATTGCAATAGCCAGGCAAGATTGATAAAATATGATCTTCATTTTATAGAGAGGAAACTAAGGATCAATATAATAGCAAGCCACTATCACCTGGATTTCTGTATCATTTTTCCAACTGGTCTTTTCATATATCCCCTTCCTCTCCCATTCTTTTTCTACATTATTGTAAGACTGATATGTTTTAAAATATAAATTTGATCAGGCCACTTCTTTATATAATTACCCCCAATAGTTTCTAATTTCTCTAAGAACCAAGTCCAAAATTTTTAATGTGGCTTACGAGAATCGCCATGTCTCTCACTTTTAAGTTCTCAACCTCATATCTTACCTCTTTGCTAAAAACTTCTCTTGCTCAATTTACTGTTTTTTCCCCTCATCTCTAGTATATGCGTATTTAAAAAGGAATTGTATTGTCTGTCTCCCAAGTTATCCAGATTCAACTCGACCTCCTGTTTGACTATTCCTTTTTGTGCCTTGTATACTGACAAATATAGTAGTTTCTTCAGCTTGCCTAATTATGCTATGCTTCACACACTCAACCCATAAAACTGTTTTCCACATGTAGACTGAATTATAGCTTCTCAAACATGTCCATATCCCAATCCCCAGGACCTGTGATTGTTACTTTATATAGCAAAAGGGACTTGCAGATATGATTAAATTAAGGATCTTGAAATGGGAAGATGATCTTGTTATCTGGATTAGCCCAATATAATCTCAAGGGTCTTTATAAGAGGAGGCAGGAGATTGAAGCAAGTAACAGAAGATGTGACCACAGAAGTAAGAGGTTGGAGTGATAAAAGAAAGGAGCTATGAGCCAAGGAATATAGACAACTTCTAGAAGCTAAAAAAGGCAAAGAAACCGATTTTTCTTTTTGAAGCATCCAGTAGTCCTGCTTACACCATGATCTTATGCCGCTAAGTTTGTAGAAATTTGTTATAGTATCAATAAGAAACTAACATACCACACAATCCAAATTTTCAAGATTCTACATAACTGAGAGACTGAAGTCATTCATTCAACAAATATCTGTTGAGTTCTAGGCACTCTACTTTGGATATTGCCCTCGTGGTCTTTATATTCTAACAGAGAGAGACAGAAAAGAAACAAGAAATATCATGTTGGAGTTATAAGTGCTGTGTATTTAGAAATAATCAAAACAAAGGGGGGGTGGCGGCTCCATAGTGTAGTGGTTAGCACGTCTGCAGAAAGTTCTGGGTTCCTGCCTCAGGTGGAGCCACAGACCATAGCCCAGGTGCGCTAGGCCCTGGGTGCACGCAGTGAGTGCGTGGGAGGAGATGCTCCACCTTCAGAGATCCAATTCTTAAGGGGAGATGGCAACATCCGTAGGTCAGGGGTGGAAGTTGGGGGGTGGGGGGGGGGGAGGGTGGAATTAAAGATGGGAAAGAAAAACAAGAGGGGAATTGCAATTTTAAATAAGGTGGTCAGTGTGGTCCTCGTTGAGAAAATGAGCAATGTGAAGCAGTTAGATATATGGACTCAGGAAAGGGCATTCACCAGGCAGATAGACAAATCAGTGCAAAGACCATAAGAAAGGAAGACACCTGTCCCGTTTGTGGAATAGTAAAAAGGCCAGTGTGTGACTGTGGCCTAGTGAGCTGGAGTGAGCTCAGAGAGATGATAGTGGAGACAGTTTACATAAGGTTTTTTTTGTTGTTTTTTGTTTTAATAAAATGGGTTAGACTTGAGAGTGTTTGAACAGAGCTATCAGATGCACTTATGAAGGGTTTAACAGAATCACTATGTTGCTGTTTTGAAAATAAATTCAGAGTTGAGAGTGGGAATGGTAGGGTAACAAGGATGAAAACAGGCCAGTGAGAAGGCTATTGCTATAACCTAGACAAGAGATATTGTTGGCTCAGACCAAAATGATGGCTGTGGGATTGATGAGAAGTAGTCAGATTCTGGTTATATTTTGAAAGGTAGGCCAACAAGATTTTCTGACAGAATGAAAATGCAAAAACAATGAAGATTTTTGGTCTAATCAAAGGGGAATGGAGCAGCCATTAACCAGGATGGGGGACACTATGACTACAGCAGGGCTGAGGGCAAAGGTCAGGAGTTCAGTCTGGGGCATGTTAAGTTTGAGTCATGTTAGATATCTAAGTGGAGGTGATGAGTAGCAGTTGAATATTTAAGTTTATCCATCAAAAGAAATCTGGGATGGAGATATTTATTTGGAATTTGACAGCATGTAGATGGCATTTTAAATGATGAGGCGAAAGAGAGGCATATGAGATAGAGGCAGGATAAGGAATATGCAGGGGCTTCCCCATGGGGATTAGAACACAAAAAAATGAGGGGTGATTGGAAAGTCTGAATTAAAAATGATTGCAATATGTATAGAAAAAAAATACATATGTTTTACTTTAGAAAATTAGTTATCTATTTTACTTATTTATATAAGAGGGGGACATTTATTCTCTATGGAAAAAAAACAATTTTACATCAAATTTTTTGGTTCTTTTACTACTTAACTCTAACAAAATGCAGCATAATGAGTCCACTTAAGTATGAGTACTTGTCTTTCTTTTCTAACATTTACAGCAGTAATATCATTTTTTAGAGCCCCATAAATCTCTACACATTGTCATTGCAGATATCTGTTCCTTAAGATGAGAAAAATGAGTATGGTGACTTGAAACAAGGATAATTTTGTGGTTTGGGAAATGGGATTTCCAAGTACACAATTTATAGTCTCCCACCTCATCTGACAGTTGTTCCACACTAAATTTTTGCTGGAATTGAATGATAGCTTTTACTGTGTGTTTGATACTTTATATTTTATGAAATCCTTTTATGTACACTCCTGTTTATTCCCCACGATAGTTTTAGGAAGTGGATAATGTTCTTCTCATTTATATGAGGAAATTTAGGCTCAAAGAGGCAAAGCAATTTACCCAAGGTCATTAGCAAATTTTGAACTTGACTCAAACTTAGAACCCCCAATTCTTTTCCTACTTCTTTAAGATACATGAGAATCTTTAACTCTATTAGTTTTTTTTTTAACAGTTCAAGGTAAGAAAGAGGGTAAAGGACATTTTCTGAGCTTTCTGGAAACGGTTCTTATTAGCCATTAACAAGCTGTATAATGTATAAAATGTAATCTGAAGAAAATTAAGCTATTATTTTTTTCTAGAAAAATCCCTCTTAGTTCTTCTATGCTTGCCTCTCACGCAGATTAGTTAGTATGCAGGGCCTAAGTATTCTTTGATTGTTCCAAAGCTGCCTTGAGATTGCTCAAAATTGGAAAGCATCATGTAATAGCCATTGAAGAAGACTACTGAAACAGGGCTTATTAATAGTCCCAATTGCCCATTTTGTCCAAAAGTCTCTGTCACTCTTCTCTCTTATCTTTTCTAAACTCTGTACCATATGAATATTTAAGAGAATTAAAAAGCAATATCTTAAGAATTCTTGGGTACATTTTCTGAGTAGTGCTGAGGAGAGATAATAGTACTGGAAATGAATGGTAGCATATTGTTATAAACAAGTTGGAATAGAGGTAGGTTTCTAATTTGATTATTTGTTGCCATGAATGAGAAATTTGGCTTTATGAAGATAAGATATGGGACTACCTTGGATTACTGGAAAAAAAAAAAAGGAGGTGGGAGGCCTTGAGAGCTAAAGGCATGAGCAGATAAAGGTAGTCTTGATGACTAGGAATCAAATATGTGGAATGCATCAAAGGGTGACTCCAGAAGGAAGTAGGAATATGGAAATAATGTTTATTAATCAGGTACAAATGCAAATGGAAATAAAACAATATACCCCAAATGACAGCATCTGGGTATATTTAGTTAGATTCTTCCAAATGAAAAAAATGAGATGTTAGTGAGTTAAATGATGGTGTAACTCAGGAATAACCATTAAAGAGAACAATTTGGGAGAAATGAGCTGGTAGAAGGAGAACATTTAGAAATTCTGCTTCCCATCCCACCTCCCCACCCAAATGTTATCTGCTTCCCATCCCACCTCCCCACCCAAAATGCACAGAGTTATATACAAGGTATACATATATGTTTTCAGAGACTATCATTGGTTTATTATAATCAATAGGCCCATCCTAAATAAAGTAGGATATTAATGAAAGCATTAAATGGGCGTTTCGTGGCAGTCACGAAGGAGCTTATACCTACTTTATTTCTTTTTTCTAGGACTATCTGTGGCTGTGAATAATGGAAAACTGTTATTTACTTAGGTTAAGTTGGAAGATAGTGGAAGAACATAATGATAGGCAACAAAAATTTTTTTTAAAAGTTTGTTCTAAGGAACAGGAAAACCAAATCTTAAGAACACTGACTTGGAAGTTAGGAGACAGCTTACTCCTGATTATCAGTTTGATGAGATTGAGCAAGTCACTGAGTCTTTTTTAATCATCCGTAAAATGATAAGCCTATGTCAATTAGTCAACCCATTCAAAAAGCATTTCTTGGGCAGCCACTGTGGGCCAGGCCCTGTGCTAGCTTTTGGGAATGCAAAGTGATCTCTGCCCACAAGGACTTCAGGTGACTGAATGATAGGATTGTTGTAAAGGGTAAATAGGTTTAATGAGATGCATATAACAACATTGTGCACATGGTGAGTCACTACATAAATGTAACATAGTATTATTTGTGTCAGTGAGCATTCCTTAAGCACTGAATGTGACAGACCCTGTACAGAACATAGTATTAAGCCATTGTATGGGATTTATTGTCTTACATTGCTTCTAATTTTACTTCCTGTTAAGTATTTGTGTTTCTAAGCATAACTTCCTTGAAAACAAAGACATTGTAAGAAGCAATTAGAGTTTTACACCCATGCCATGCCCTTTTATTCATTAGCTTTCTCTGTTTCTACTATTTTGAAAAAACCCAGGTTGAAGGAGAGAAACTGCTAGGAGGAAGCGCCAGGCAAGTGTCACAGGTGCCACTTACAGAATGGAGGAAATTCACAAGCAAAACGCAGCTCGGGGTATAATTTGAAGATAAAACAAATAGGATTTTCTGCTGGATTAGATATGAAGTGTGAGAAAAATATAAGGTTCTGGGTGGTTCCAAAGATTTGGCTTGAGAATCAGGAAGGATATGTTCATCATCATTTAAGATGGAGACTATAGGAAGAGAAGTTTGGGAATAGAGTGGTAGAGATCATATGTTTCAGCTTGGGATATGTTCTGTTTGAGATGTATATTGACATCCAAGTGGAGATGTTGGTTAAGCAGTTAAGATGTGTAAATCTGAAGTTCAGGAGAGAGGTCTGGGTTGGAGAGGTAAATGTGAGAGTCATAAGCATCTTTATCACCAGGAGAATGAGTGTGGATTTAAAAGAGATGGAAGCCAAAAACAGACCCGGAGCACTCAAGCTTTTAACTCATTTCCTGTTTAGAAAAATAAGCGCCGCTTGCTGCCAGCGTTAATTTAATTTTACACAAATACGCTTTTTTGAGGCTGAAGCAAATCTGACTGGTTTTCAATGTGAAAATAAAATATAAAATCTGTTTGAGTTATTTCTAAAAAGAACTCGTCTCTAATCCTAATGTAACAGAAATGTATACATAAATCGGATTCATTAAATGAATCTTCAGCTAACAATTGTTTGAGAACGATATTAACATCATACGTGGGACTACCACATTTTCTAGGATTTGACGTTTTCATTGATCAAGAATTACTATATTTTGTAAATGGAAATTTACCACTACTAAAAACAGAATGCTAAAAATAGAGTGATGTCGATGTCATTTGTTTCCAAAGACTATCGATATACTAGAGCAATGTGAAAATAAAAATAAAAGCGAGATATTTCGTGGCAAATTTGGGGGATGAGGTTAAGACAGTAATCCGCGAGTCATTTTGGGGTAAACGCTGCAGCTGCAAGTGCCACCAGCGAGTATTCTCAGGAAAAACAGAAAACAGGTTAAGAACTCAATGAGAAGAGGAAAATGAAGAAGAAATAGAAGAGAAACCCAGAAAGTGAAATGTCCTAAAGTCTAGCAAAAAGAGTGTATCAAATCGAAGGGAACCACCAACTGTATTGGCCTATCAGATGTAACTTTATCAAATGTTAACAGTAAGAGTTGGACTGAGGATTGATCATTGAATTTAGCAACATAGAGATCATTGGTAGAAATTAAGGTCATTGGTTAAGAGCGAAGATCAGGAGGAAATGTTGGAGGTTTAAGGAGTGAGTAGGTATAAAATAATTATTCAGGGAAATAGAATGAATGAATGGACTAGGGAAGTACAGTGTGATCACAAGGTACTAGCAAGAACCTAGTTTGGGGAGGATGATCAACTGTTCCCGTTTGCCTGGGTAATGTAGGGAGGAAGCAACAGAATTAGAAGGTTAAGTCAAGCTACATTCAAAGACTGCAATATGCTGATCAGCTCTGCAGCCAGGCCAAGAGGACATCTGCAGAACAAAGGAGGATTTCTTCTGGGATTGCTAACAATCCATTTTCTCTTCCTCGCTGTATGTCCATATGATATCAAAGGAAATGGGTAAACAAAGTCTTTAAACTGAAACTCACAGGAACTAAAGAATGATATGTAAACTGAATTCCCTGAACGCTGGGGAAGAGGGTCCCTCCAGTGTCTTTTCTCTCAGTCCCTCTCACTGCCTTTACTCTCCACATCTCTCTTAGGCTCTCCCACTCTCTGCCCATCAGCGTTACCGCTGGGGTGAGGTGAAATCCAGTGTCTCCCAGTGGCACAGGAGAGGACAAGGATAATGGCGCAGAAGTGTAGTTAGCATTTTTCCTCGGTTCTTCCTCACTGATGCAGTGAAAACTCACAGATTAATAAAATTTAGAAAAGATTTATTAAAAGTATATTTTAGAAAGACAAATCATGGTTTTAACGATAAGGACTGTGACAGAATGCTTTAACAACAACCACCGCAATAACCAACACAAAAAAGGGCCCAGAAGTGGGAAAGTCTGCATTATATTTGGGCCATTATGGGGTGGTTACAAAGGCTTTCCTAGGTGATTGGCAAGTGAGGTCATTTTGACTGACACTTGGTTGCTATATAACTCTTTGCCTAGTATGCATGCACTTACCCAGTATTCAGTCTGTTATAATAAGATTCATGAACTGCCAGGCATAAGCATAGTATTATAATGAAGCTTAAATTGTGGGCAAATTAGAGTAGTACATTCTGAGCAGGCATATGTAGATGGTTTAGGCCAGCTGAGACTATGACCCTCCTGTCCTTTGTCTCTGAGAATGCAGGAGGGATTTTCTAACTACTAATAGGGTGTTCTTCAGGCCATCTTTAGGCTGGGACCCTATTCTTTAGTTCCCCTGTTGCTCTCGTCTGACTAGCTACCTAACAAGAGGAGACCATGCTCTGTCTGTGTGGTGTTACTCCTTTTCTAATAAACTTTCCTTTTGATCCTAACTTTGATGTGTGTGTTGAATTCTTTCTTCACTCTCCACCAAAGGACCCTCTTTTTCTCTCAGTACAGGGCTTGGTCTCCTCCCCACTTGAGGAAATTTGCCCTGTCCTGCATTAAGAGGTTTTCTGGGACCTGACTTTTAATGCTAAAACTGGAATAGTCTTGTACAAACACTAGGTCTTAGTTATAAATTAATAGAAGTTGATGTAGTTATTTGTTTTTCTGCAATAATGAATGGCTGTATGAGTGCAGGATTAAGAGAGGGAGGGGGAGAGAGAGAGATTTGATAAAGGTTGTAGTTTGTGAAAGAATATAACAAACAATATGATCCACCAATTCTACTTCTAGATATATACCCAAAAGAATTGAAAGTAAGGTCTTGAAGAGATATTTGTATACCCATGTTTATAGTGGCATTATTCACAATAGCCAAAAGGTGGAAGCAACCCAAGTGTCCATGGACAGATGAATGGATTAACAAAATGTGATATGTAATGGAATATTATTCAGCCTTAAAAAGGAAGGACATTCTGACACATGCTACAACATAGATGAACATGAGGGTATTGACCTATGAGAAAAACCAGTCACAAAAAGACAAATACTATATGATTCTAGACATATGAGGTAGAATCTAGAATAGTCAAATAGCTCTAGAATAGTCAGATTCATAGGGACAGAATTTTGGATGATGGTTTCCAGGGGCTGGGGAGAGGAAGGAAGGGAGAGTTATTATTTAATGGGTACAGATGTTACGTCAGCTGGACCAGAGAACTGGAAAGTTGTGATATGAGGGACAAATTTTTGAGAAAGCAGGGAGGAGAAACAAGTAGGCCTCATATTCTCCATGTTGGTAGAAATGTTTTCCACTGAGAGGACAACAGAGTGGCTGCTTTTCTGAAAGTCTACCTGGAATGTGGAGAGGATTAGATTAGCTAACTGAACAACCCTGTTCAAAAGGACTTGGAGAAATGGAGTCGTGGATGTAGAGAACTGGGTGATTAATAAGAAGAGGAACCTATTGCCATCCATTGGAAATCTGAGTCTGAATGAGATTATTCAGAAGGCCAAAAATAGGGGAGTAGCTATTCTGCAGTTTGTAAATTTACGTGAGGAACCAGAGCAGAACCTCATCTCTTGTTACCTTTCTCAGCAACGGCTTCTTCCTCTATCTTATTACCTCATCTCAAGCAACAGCAGCGCTTCCCTCTCTGGTTCCTAGCTTAAAATCTGTGTAATTTCTATATTGTCTCTCTTTGCCTTCAGTTACCGTAATCTCTTCTGTGAGACTATTATGGTTCCTCTACAACTCCAGGACACTCACATGTGTCCTATACCAGGTGGGATACTGCCTTTGGGCCCTTGGGCAGACGGGGCAACATGAGGACCTGATGTGCCTGAGGCGACTTAAAAAAGTGGAACAACAAGAATATAGTGGACATGAAAATGAAACCTGTATTTTCAAGTGCTGCCAGGCTGAGCCCCAGTACAATGTCTGTGCAGCAGACTTCAGGAACTGAATTTTATGCCCTAATCTTAAATGAATGAATTTTGAATACAAAAATACAGCTCTGTACCTTTTGCCTCAATCTTCTAAAACAGAATCAGACCATGCATTTCTGCTATTGAACAAAAGTCCATTGTTTATTTCATATTTTATGTTCGGATTTTAATTTTTTAAATGAATCACTTTTTTTCTTTTTTTTTTTTTTTTTTTAGTTGAGATTAAAGTTATCTACAAATAAATAATGAGAGCATATTTCTATTTAGGCCAAAAGGATAAAGGCCAGTAGAGGAATCAGATCAAAGAAATAACTGTAGTGTTCATTTCAGAATCTCTAACTTTAATGTCTAACCTACCTATAGGCTACTAGAGCAGACAGAGTCTTAGAGTACATTTCTTTTATTTGCAGTCATTGCAGGAAGTCAATTTGTCACTACTTTGGTCATGCACTGAAAAATTATATAACGAGCACTGATTTTCTGTGTGCTGGGGTGGAGATAGATTATAGTGTCAAAATCAGGCCACTGTGTTTGTGATACTGTCCAATGCAATTCAGAAGTTCCTGACTGACCTTCACATTATGAACAAATTTCTGCTGTGTCTCAGCATGATTTTCCCAGACTTTTCCTAACTTGGCAATTTGCAATATTGATCAAGCGAGAGTTCTATTCAAGAGTCTGCTACAAAATATCAAGTTGTGAATTTTTTTAAAGGTCAAGGTACAGGTTTTACCTTAGTACACTTTATGTAGAAATTACAGTGATTCTTCTTACTCACCCCCCTTAGATATGTCTAAGATGAGCAGAGATTTGGGGGGATTCTGGGAGTGAGGGAGGTAGGAGCCTGTAGGGGGCAGCGTTCAAGGAATTTCAGCCAGTGATCACCATCTGCAGAGAGGAGGCGATGGGGGCAAAGGTGTTGTTATGAAGATGGTCATGTGAGGCAGAAATGTCAGGGCTGTAGCAGCTTTCTTTTCTGTGAAGCTCTGAGAACCTCTCTCTTTTCCTTTCCACTGAGGAATTGTATCAGTCAGGGTCTAACAGGAGACAGAAAACACACACACACAAAATTGAATAGAGAAAGTTTAGCATAAAGAATTAACAAGGAGTTTCAGTAGTGAGGGACTGGCTAATCCGAGCCAAGAGAATGCTGATAAATATAAGACTAGCAGATATAGGAGAGCCATCATCCAAAAGCTGAAATGAAGCGTCCCAGGAGAAGGCCACATCTCCCAAGGCAAAGACTCAGACCTTTCTGGAGAGGGCACAGTTGAGGCTCCCCAAGTATGTGGAGTTTGCTGGAAATCTTCCCTCTGAAGTGCTGGGGGAAGCCCTTCTCACAGAGGTGCTGTGCTCCAGAACTCGGTAGGCTGCAGCCGAGGATGCTGTTTAATGGGAGAAGCCATGCCCACCAGCACTCCACGGTGAAGTCTCCCCCTGGGTGCGAGTAGGGAAACTCCTTACAGGGTTCTCCCCTAGAGATACCCTGGGGGAAGGGGTTTGCTGAGAAGCTGGTCCCAGTGAGACATACCATCATGGATACCTTGCTATGATGTCTTCTGAAGGGAGAATACTGGAGAAGCAGCCACATATTGGGGTTCCTTGCTACTGGCCACTAGCTATGGCTGAAAAAAAATGCACACTCTGCAGAAGCCCAACAAGCTGGGCATTGCAGACCAGGCAGTGTTCCTTCTCCAGAGTCCTTCCTCTTACGGAGTCAAACACTGGGCCAGCTGGCAGTGGAGAGGGATTAGCGAATTCAGTTGCATTATTGCAGAGCAAGGAAGGAAAGGTGGATTTGGAGATGTGAGGTAGCAAATCGATAACTCACACTGTGCTCTCTAGATAGCTCCCCACTACCTCTCATTCCCTGAATGCGGGTGACCCTGTGCCCCTTGCTTCCTGGAGAAATTCTATTTGAACTAAAACGTTTGCTACAAGGTGCCCTCTTTTGTGCTTAAAGCCTGCTATGAGATTCAAGGTCTCTTAATGAAGAAAAAGACTTACTGCACAGTGCAACATGCCCTGCACATAAAAAAATTACAGCTCTGTGCCAGGTGTCATTACTTTGGACAAGCCCTCCCAACAATACCTGGAGATTGATCTGAGGCTCTGGTAGAGAACAGCAAGAAAGCAATTTAGAAAAGCAATAATAAAATGGATGGTGGCGGCCAAAGTCTATTCATAGGGAATTACCTTAAATATATTTGCCATTTTAGTTTTCTGGAGTGTTTCCTTTGTAATTACATGGAGGCCTCTAAGGAACTCTAGTTTCTTTATCAGCTTCTTCAAATTACATCTTTAAAAGACAAGGCAAATAGTTCTGTAGGTCAGCATAGTTTTTGTATTTATTTATTTTCAGTGTGTATTTCTAAACAAACAGCACATAAGAAATCCATGTAGTCTTAACACAGAAAAACTGAAATCTATCTTTTATAATAGGATTCTAGTCAATGAAAATCAAACCAGAACCTACATTTCGTTATCTACTTGGGTCAAAGATTACTTCTCTGGTAGATTTGGTAGATTTATTGCTTTGTCATTTTTTTGAATTAAAGATCCCCCCTCTCTGTACCCTAATCCAGCATAGTCAAATACCCACAAAACAGTACAACTATGGTATTCACTACCTGGATGAGAAACCTGCACATGCACTTGTCTGCTATGTAGGGGGCTCCCACAGCTCAGGCACTGAATCGCTCAGAACCCAAGAAAGGAGAGCAAGGAGGCTTTTGGAGCTGGAGCTGATGGTACCCTCTGAATTGGGAGTCTCTGGTCTGCACGTGATGATTGACTCGTTCAGGCTTTTTGCTTTCACTACTCCTAAAGATGATGAAGAAGATAATCCACAATGAAAGCAGAAGAAGCAATTTCCTCTTTGCTTAGAAGGAGATTTGGTTTACAACTTTCAAACATAAACTGGGACCCACGAGGGAGCTGTTCAAAATAATTAGCATATAACCCTGGACAAACAGTAGTCTTTAGCGCCTAAAAACATGGTAAACTTTAGGTTTCATGTACTTTTCCAAAAAAAAAAAAAGCAATCAAAATGAGGAGAGCTAAAAAGAACCAAAAAAGAGATCACAGTGGTTGCCAGACAGTTAATAATAATGTCATTTTTTCTGGATTTTGTGATGTTTGTGGCTTTGTCAGCATTTTAGAATGTGTAATGATTTCTTTTCCCATTCCAAATATTCACTTTATTAAGAGAAAGTATAGATTAAATACCACCAGGAAACCAAGAAATAGATTTTCCTTTTATGAACAAATTAATATAAAATGGAAATAAAATGTAAGGAAAGTTTGGAATGGGGGAGGTTTTAGAGATACAGAAGGGACATCAAATAAGAGTGAAGACAACAAAAAGAGAACTCATAGGTTTTGCAGCCTTAGGGCAATTACATACAAGGAAATAAAATGAATTCTGGAGTTTAAATATACACACAGGAGACTTTAAAGTTTTGAGAAAAAAATCGCTGAATAAAAGAATCAAGTCTTTAGCATCTATCTGTTAAACTTATCTCATTTAACAGAAACTGTAATCTCAGATATCCAATGGGATAACACCATCCCTCAAGAGTTTTTGAGAGATGAGTAACCTGATACTATATCCCTTATCTCATCTTATTTTGCCAGAAATTAAGTGCGCTGATTTTTTAATAGCTTATTGTATGTAAGACTCTCAAAATTATTATTACTCTTACTAGTATTTTTTATTATAGAATGACAGGATGGCTTTAGGGACTGTAATCAGCTGAATTACTTTTAAGATTGTTTGGTACACACATTCCCAGGCTGGTAGTGACCAAAGCCCATTACTGTTAGACAGTTATACAATAGACCATTGTATTTATGTTTCCCTAGACTCGAGCCTGAAACAGAAAGAATATTCCGCCCTAGGAACCACCTCGTCTGGCCCTTAACTTTCCCATAATTGTTTGCTTTCCCTCGATACCTCTAATTTTTTGTTTGTTTGTTTGTTTACTGAAGGCCTGCTGTGCTATCATTACATGTGTGATGAAACTTGATCACTTAGCAGAGTTGCTTATAGCACACCCAGTACTGGGGGGATGCAGAATCAGAAATACATCGAATCAGCTTCTTCTACTGCATAAGCTGCTACCCCAAAGGGAGTTTGGCTCATGGGGAGCCTGTAATAATCCAGGCCACTGGGGTAACACTTCATAAATTACTATTTCTTGATGGTAAGCTTTTCTCTTCAGCTGCAATTTCCTTGGCTGCTAGTGGTGACTGCTTGCAAATTCCAAAAAAGAGAGAAAGTGGGGCAATGATAGGCAAATAATAGAAGCAGGATCCAGAGCTTGAAATAGTTTTAGGACAGCATTGCTGACTGTAAAATACTGTCTACTGAGTGGAGTAATGTTAGATGTTTTATCCATTTATCCATCTGTTCACCCAGATGGCAGAATAAATAGTCTAAAAACAACTTGGACACTATGGAGGGAAATTTGTAAAATGAAATGTAAAAGAGATACAGATAACCCCCAAATTTAGGTGTAACAATTAATCATATAATTACAGTGTAGAGGAACCCTACCATGAGCACATGTGTGCATGTGTGAATAATAACAGGTGATTAAAAAATTCAATATCCACCACGTAGCTGCTAATAAAAACTCTGTGATTATGTCAACAGAATTAGAATGTCTATCTCAGTGGTTTAAGAGTCATGTTTTGTTTGATGATGTTTGACTTGCATCAGGCCATTTGGTTCTAAACACCACATTTAAGAGGAGCATTGTACACTGAAAGTCTTAAGCTGAAACCAATCATAAAGCTTTTTAGATACTTAAAGATGCTGGTGGCCATCTTCCCAGTTATATGGAGATATTTCTCTGCACCTTGAAAAACTAAAGCTGACAAATGTAGAGACAGATATGGCTAGTCAGTATTTTAAATACTTCATCAGGAATCTACACTGTTGCAGGTGGGTGTATAGCATATCAATTATTATTATCAAAATCTTCACCAGAGCAGTTGTTATTAGTTTTAAAAAGGGGTGTTAGAAACAATTCCATCATTGGTGAAATGAGTCATGTTCAAGATGGTTATTTGGTCTGGAACATGGTACAGGTACAAGTTATAAAACTTCAGGTAGCTCAGAGACTTCTACAATTACTGTAAAACCACAAAACACACAGGCACTCTACCTCTTGAGATTTTTAGCTGGCGCATATAGTGCTTGAGGTCTATAGTCTTATTGATCTTATGTTTCTCCAGTTCATGGGGGGACCTGGCCACCTGACCTGACTGTAAGTCTAGGTAGTTCTTCCATAAGAATATTTTTTCTGTACTAGAGCAAGATTTTAGTGCAGGGTGCTGTAAAGCAAAGACCACAAGCATATAGCTATTTTAGCACTTATTTGCTAATAAATATTTGCCTTCTTTTGTGTGTGTCAGGGGGTGGTGAGCAGAATTTGGCTCATGATCTGCTTTCTTTGTAATATGCCATCTATTATTGAGGTTATATGTGTGGTATCAGATGCTACTTATCTCAATCCACAGGAAGATAACATTTATCCTTCAAATCTGCTATTTGCTAAATGCTTGAATTGTTCCACATGCATTTGCAATAAGGGGATGAGATTTTAACAGCAGTGAAGAGATGGTGTTGAGACTGCAAGCCCCATATGTTGCAGAGTGTTAGATGTGAGCTGTATTTATAAAGGTAAACAGGAAACTGCCCCATGGGGATGCCTTCATAAACCAGGGCATGTAAGACTCTTCATGATAAGCACAGAGTAAAAAACCACAAAACACACAGGCACTCTACCTCCTGAGATTGTTAGCTGGCACATAAACTGGGAACATTTCCCACTCAAGGAATTATAGATACTAGAACGACTTAGACTAAATTAAAATACAAGTATCTTTAAAATGCTTGGCGATACAGAAGAACAAATTGAATACATAAAACGAGAAGAGGATATTATTTCTTTAAAATTACAAGAAGGTGTGAAAAACAACAAAATCAGAAATAAAAAAATGTCGAAATGAAAAAACTCAACAGATGGGATAAATGGTAGACTAACTTCACTGAAAAGAAAAATCATAAAATGCAAAAGAGAAATGAAGACATCAGAATACAGTGGAAAGAGATAAAGAAATGAGAAATATATAAAGATAGATTTACCAGATTCATAATGAAATAATGGTGCTTGTGCTCTCTAGGCACTTTACTCGCATGGGCCCCTTCCAGCAATAAGCACCTCTTTAGCAATGTGTTTACATTACTACATGTTTTGCAAGACTGAGATTTTAAACTGCAATATCTTTCCATTCCACTCGGCCTCTGTCACCCTTTCCTCATGTTGGATAGCGCTAGAGTGGCTATGTACATTTTTGGGAAAGATAATGGGGGTATTTTGGTTTATGTTTATTGGTATATATTTGTGTAATTTGCAGTGACTTCTTTATGGAGCTAAGTTACAGTAGGCATCCTAGTAATGCAACGCCTTCCAGGAATACTTTGGTCACCACTGTGCCAAAGTACCTAGCATCTTGTCACTGAAAGGCATGGCCAGAGGTCATTTCATGATAGAAAAATGTCCTATAGCCCATGGCATTGAGACAATAAAGATGATGAAGAAGAAACAAGATTTGATATATCTGGAGTCAGAAGGTAGTCTTATAGTTTATATGCAAGAGAAGTTTTCCCAGTGGTTTTCCCCATATTTGACAGTAATCTTAAACACAGATATTGCCAATGATGAGTCATGGCACTAAAAGAGACCTTTTAAAAGACAAATTATGAATAATAAGAACCAAATTAGAGAACAAACCAAAATATCTTTCTATTCCTGCAACTGAAAAAGGTATGCGTCATTATTGTCATAGAAGAATATGCATCCAAAAATGAAAGAGATAAAGTATTATGGAGATATTCCAGTAGTTAATACACAAAATATATTTTCTAGAGTTTAGTGTGTTTGAAGTATTTGCCTGTTTTTTTTTTTCCATTTATAATTTGTGTGATTTATTTTTCTCATTCTAAAGAAATACTTCACATCTAATTTTCCATTTATACTTTGTATTATTTCTTTAAAAAGACTCCCAGTTTGTATAAACTGCAGGTCTCAGAAAAACCTGGGTCTGTTGGTGGAGGTATGAGACAGGTAGAGCCATGGAAGATAAAATGAGAAATTCCAATTTAAGTTGAGATTCTAATGGAGAGAATAGAATTTGGAAGAGACAATATCAGAGATATGTTATAAAATTTCTTCAGATTGCAAGAAAACTTAAGCTTTATTTTGAAAAAGTACACTTAGTTCTGAACAGTACAAAGGAAAGCAAACTTTCACTTAAATACTTGGTAGCGAAGCACAGATTATCATAAACAAATGAATAATCTTAAAAACTACCAGAGAGAACAGAAAGAAAACTTACAAAGATGCCAATCAGAAGAAAAGTAGACTTTATATTGGTGATTATTGACAAAAGAAGAAAATGGAATTGTTATCTTCAAAGAACCGAGGAAAAACATTAACTTAGAATTCTATACCCCAAACTATCATTCAACATTAAAAATGAAACACACTTTTAGACATTTGAAAACTAAGAAATTTACTTTCACCAAATAAATTACTTAAGCAATATTCCTCAGTAAGT
>NW_006494612.1:19513907-19531837 GCF_000325575.1 Pteropus alecto | reverse complement strand
AACTGAAGTAAATATTTTAAGTAAAAGAACAATCCCAAAGCAATGAAAAAAAACAGCCAACAACCAAGTTTGGTGAGTTTAAAAGCAAGGCGAAACGGAAGCACTAAACAAAAGTAACATATAAGATGGAAAGGATGAAGACGAAGCATTTTAAGTTCTTATAGGCTTTTTTTAAAAAAGTCAGATTTATACTTTAAGTTGTATACCTTTAAGGTTAAAAATTTAACCTTAAATTTAAAAAATTAAGAGAATAGCTATAAAAATATAACTGTAAAACCAATAGAAAAAAAGGGAGAGAATTATTTATTGAACATAATTTAGGGGAAAAAAAGGGTGGAAAGATGCAAAATCAAAATCTCTGAGTCAGGCACAGCGGAGAGTATT
Organism: Pteropus alecto; assembly: GCF_000325575.1. Lineage (NCBI taxonomy): Eukaryota > Metazoa > Chordata > Mammalia > Chiroptera > Pteropodidae > Pteropus > Pteropus alecto. The sequence continues at coordinate 19,531,453 of NW_006494612.1, read as the reverse complement.
ATTTTATTTACAAATAAGGTAAATGAGCCTCAGAATGATTCAACTAAAATCAGACATCTAAGTGGTAAAAACCAATCTGGTCTTCTGCTTTTTTAGACAGATTACTTTTCTGTTTCACTAAACTCTAATGTCTCTTTCACTTCTAAGAATACTCTGGGCAAATCTCTGACACATGGTTGTATTTGAATGCTTTCAAAATAGCCCTCAGAGTAAATGTTTCTATCTAAATATTTTCTTTCCACCCAGTCATCTAATCTCAGACTCATTGGTTATGGTTGACTTAGCCTTCTGCATGCTGCACAGGAAGCAAGACCTTTGTCAGTTGTCTCTGTGCTCTAACCTGCCCCAAATACACACATCCACTCTCACAGCCTGACCTTAGTACAACACCTTGACATGCAAATAAAACAAGAAGGATTTGAAATGATCTCAAGTAAGGCCTTTGCTTATAAATTTAATTTTATTTATTCTTTTTGAGGTTATCCAAGGAGATTTTTTTTGTTAGATTTTGTGGTCACATTGGAGTTTTCTAAGAATGGAGCTTCCCCGCTCCCAGCCCAAAGAACCAAAGGACCTCAACAGTCAAGTATCTTTTCCAGCAGAAGCTCAGCTTGCAAAACAATCAGTAGCTGCTCACTTTCTACAGCCACTTCCTTTTGGTGGTCCTGCTCACCAATGCGTGTGGGGTGTTGGGAAGAGGGGGAGGTGAGAAGGAGGCTGTGAGTAGCAGTGCTGGTGCTTTTACTTTATTCAACTTTATCTTTCGTTTACTATATTTTATTATACTATCTATATTTTTATATTTTATTTTGACATTTTATCTTGTTTATTTTTATTCTATTCTATTAAATGTATAAGGTTTTATTATTCATCACTGATAGATGGAGAGTGATTTATTTTGACTAAATTATTTAAGCTCTGGAAATCTAGAAGCATTCTACCTTCTTTCAATGTCCAGGTTGGAATCTGGCTAAGAGTACCTAGGTAAGAAGGTATGTGTAAGAAGGGATCTCTCAGTTACTGGAGCTGCAACTCTGAGAATGAGTGCCTTTTATGAACCGGTATAAGCTTGTTCAGTGGGCCAGCATCTTTTTTTAGAATGGTATTGGCACACATGTGTTCAAATAGTTTAATGTTCTTATTTCATTTTACTCCTTTGATGAGTGGGGCAAATTTAAATGCAAGACATTGGGACAACACAAAATAATCTCTTTACAGAAAAATAGAAAACATTTAATTGTCTATAAATTCTCTTTTTAATTCTTTGTTTTTCATTCAAATAAACAGCTCTTGTCAAGGTCATAGTGTTGTCTACTAAAGGACTGTCTTCCCTATCTTTTGAAAAACATATTCAAAACTACCTGCATCTTGAAGTACTGTCCTCTCTTGTCTTTCTGGACATCACATATTCTTGAAATCTCATTTTCTTCTCATTCTCCATTGCTGATATCATCTCCTTTCTGCTCAGCCTCTAAATGTGATGGTTCTCTGCAAATCTGGTCCTGGGGCCCTCTCTCTCTCACCCCTCCCTCTCCTTGGGAGATATTACTAACCTCCGTGGATTCTTGAGTCCTCTCTTCCCAGATTTATATATCTCAGTCAGATTTTTCTTTTAAGTGTCGGATTCACACATCCACTGCCTATCTGATATATTCATGTGATATTTCTCATCTCAAAATCAGTATGTTTGAAAAGAACATGAATTTTTTCCCTCACCAATCGTAGACACTATTAGTCACCTATGCAAATCTGTTTATCTTATTATTTTTTTTTTGCTGCCATTACCCTGACTTTATATTTTAATAGGCTAATTTTAGAACAACTTTAGGTTTACAGAAAGGTTGAGCAGAAAGTAAAGGTATACCTCCTTTCCACACTTCCACATTTCCAATCCCCAAACTCCAGTTTCCCTATTGCTAACATCTTGCATTGATGTATTACATTTATAATAATTGATAAAACATTATTGATAAATTATTATTAACAGGTCCATAGTTTACATTAATGTTTACATCTGTGTTGTATAGAATGGGGCTTTGACTGATGTATAAGGTCATTCATCTATCATTGTAGTACCACAGAGAATAGTTTATGTTCTAAAAATCCCATCTTTTGCCTATTCATGCCCTCCCTCTTCCTCCTTGACCTTCTGCCAATCACTGATCTTTTTACTATCTCTACAGTTTTGCCTTTCCCAGAATGTCATTTAGTTGTAATCATATAGTACATAAGCTTTTCAGATTGTCTTCTTTCACTAAGAACTATTAAGCATTTAAGTTTCCTCCATGCCTTTTTCGTGCCTTGAGAGCTCATTTCTTTCTGTTGATGGATAGTATTTCATTTTATGGATATATCTCAGTTTGTTTATCCATTCGCCTATTGAAAGTCATCTTAGTTGCTTCTAATTTTTCACAATTATGAGAGATTCTATAAACATTCTTTACAGGTTTGGGGTGGCTATATATTTTCAATACATTTGGGTTAATTCCTAGGTCCTGATTTTATTTTATTATTTGCAACTTCCTCACTTAATTTGGGGGAAGAATTCTGTTTTCATTCTCAGGAAAATATCCTGGTTAATATAAAACAACACGGAGATCCCTTTCTCCTTGCATGCAGTGGCTTGGTGTGATGATTTTCTGCTGATAAAACCTGAGTGGGGGCTCTGCAAGACTTCTAGAAAAATCTTCACTCCTAGGAAGAAACAGTGGTTGAGATGGCCACTCCTATCTGGAGATGTGCTGGTGCCTAAACCTTCTGCCCCTGTCGTGCCTGAGGAGAGCCCCCATATATGGAACAGGGCAGAGCTAAGAGGACCACAGAGAGGTAAAATTAGAGCCCTAATGTACAGCACCTGGATCTTGCCTGCTATGTACTTCTTGGTTATGTCAGTATAACTCAATTTAATAAAATAAAAAGCCAATTAAGTCTGGGTTTCTGTTAGCCAGCAGTATCCTAATTATTTTCCTCCACTCACTTCCCTAGTGTTCCTTAGTCCAGTAAATGACGTCAGCATCATCTACGTGGTCATTTAAATCAGAAATTCAAAAATTGTCCTTGAATCCTCCTTCTCTTCCTGCTCCCTCAGGCACTTCTCATGTCCCCAACCCATCTGCAAGTCCAGCTGCTTCTTAAAAATGTAATTTATTCTCTTTTCTGTACTTTTGCAAACACACCTTTGTCCAAGTCATCATGATCTTTTTGCCAGAATTACTGCAGAATCTCCCTGCTTCTACTCTTGTGCCGCTCCAATCCTGTCTCCAGAGAACAGAAACAGAAATTGAATCAGATCCTATGTTTAAAGTCCTTCAGCGGCTTCTCCTTGTTCCTAAACCAATACGCAAATCCAAGCCTATGGCCTGTAATACCTTGCATGATGTGGCACTGTCACTTTGTCCAACCTCAGTTCATGCCACCCTTGTACTGGCTTGCTGTCCTCTGGCCACACTGATCTGCTTCTCATCCCTAGAAGATATCCTACCTCAGGGTCTTTGCACAGTCTAGTCCTTCTGCTTAGATTGCCTTCTAACATGATGCCCTGCCTTTCCCACACATGGACGTATTTTTCACATAATTGGCTTCTCATTTTTAGGTATCAGCATAAGGGTCACCCGCTCAGAAGAGCTGTCCCTAAGCACCCATTTTAAATTTGGTTTCCACTGGTTTCTCTCTGTTTTGGTCTCTTATTTATTTCCTTTATAGCCCTTACCACATGTTTTAACTTTATTTACTGCACTACTTACTTGTCTCTCCCACAAGAATAGAAGAGACATGGGGTCCTGTCCGTCTTATTCAACATAGTGTCTCTAGCACCTACCCAATGTATTACATATAGGAGGCATTCAATATTACATACAGTATGAAAGAAGAGTAATAAGCTTTTCTTTTTCTTATTTGAAATAGCCATATCTAGTGATCTTAATTTGGCATTTATCAAGATTAAATATTTTTAAAATGAGAGAGTGACATAATGAAAAGACAGGGAAAAGGGGAGAAGATAGAGTAAAAGGGTGAAAGAGGTATTTTATAATAAATATTTGTATCTCATTTTAGGATTAATTGAAAAAAAATCTGAGATTCATAATGTTTGATATAGAAAGGTAAAGATCGTCATATGAGTTTTACAATTTTTATTTCATTTGAGTGGGAAAACAATCTTTAGTTCTGTAGAGATGGCTGCGATTCCAGTGACCATATTCCATTTGTATTTACAAAGGGTTTGCAGATAATGAGAAAGAGGTCACTAGGTTATTATTCACTCTCGGGAGATATTTTTATTTATTGTCTTTCTTATTGCCATGAGGAAAAGTGGTTTTATTAATCTTTCAGAAATACATTAGATTGAGTCAATTATAGCCCTTCCATTAAGAAAATTAGATTTTTTTCATATTTGCACTGTGTGGACTGCAATAAACACACAAACTAAACATTTTGAGTAGATACTCGGCCTTTAAATTATGGAGCAATTTAGATTGATTTATCAAGCAGAGGAGGTTGTTTGGAAGCAGGAGAGAAAGAAGGATTTTAAAAACTCATTATCATTTAATCAACGAGTAAATATTTTTTAGTTGTGCTGATAAAACTTTCATTTCAAAACCAGAGCTTTGTTTAGAAATTCATTTATCATCTGTCTTTTAGAAAGGCTTCTAAGAAACATCACACAATTCTTACAAACTCTTTGAGAATATCAAAAAATCTCTAGTTGCAACATGTCAATTCATTTGTTTTTTTTTTCAAGGTCTGTGCCTATTGTTACGTATTTTATTAAATTATGCTTCTTTCATTCATCAGGTCACTTTCTGTAGGAGTTCAGGTTTTAGATTTCCCTATTTGGATTACCTTTCCTTCTCTTTCCCAAATCCTTTACGGCCAAGTTCAAGACATATAGTGAATTATAAGAAATATATATTTGGCCTTTTCTCTGGTTTTTGGCATAGAGCTCCAAAAACCATCGGAATTTCCTAAGTGATGACAGTGATAAAAGTGTCTTTTGTTATGTTAGTGAGGACTTTTGAAAAGCACTTAGGTAACCAAAGGATAGGAGCTGTTTGCCTGGAGACCCAACCATGCGCTTAGAGGGTTGGAACTTTCAGTCCTCATACCCCAACCATCACCTCTCAATCTCCAGGGAGGGGAGAGGAGCTGGAGGTTGACTCAATCACCAATGGTCAATGATTTAATCAATCATGACTATGTAATGAAGCCTCCGTAAAAACCCAAAAAGATGTGATTCAGAGAGCTTCCTGGTTGGTAGACACATGGCGGTTGGGAGAGAACAGCACACTTGGAGAAGGCACAGAAGCTCTGAGCGCTTTTCTTTCTTTCCTTGCCCAATGCATCTCTTCCATCTGGCTGGCATTGAGTTATATGCTTTTATAATAAACCAGTAATCTAGTAAATAAAATGTTTTTCTGAGTCACTCTAGCAAATTAATCAAACCCAAGGAGAGGGTCATTGGAACCTCTGATCTATAGCTAGTTCATCAGAAGCACAGGTGACAACCTGGACTTGTGACTTGTGTTTGGTGTCTAAAGTGAGTGGAGCAGTCTTGTAGGACCTACCTTTTAATCTATGGCATCTGACGCTATCTCCAGGTAGAAGGTGTCAGAATTGCATTGAATTGTAGGACACCTAGCTGGTATGTAAGAAAAAACTCATATACTGCTTAGTTGTGTGGGAGAAAAAACCCACATACTGGAATTGGGTACAGAATCATAGCTGGTGATCAGAAGTGGGATCAGAGTCAGAATCTTGGTCTTACCAGGGACTCAAACTTCTCGATGACCCCACAGAACCCCTCCCCCTGAATGTCTATGCACCCTAAATTTAACACTGACATTGTCTTGTTTTGTCTTGCTGCTATGCTATAGTCAGCTTTTCGGGTTTTTGTGTAGCCTGTCTTCCTCCTCTCCTGGATTGCTCCCACCTCTCAGCCACTGGGGAATGTTGTATACAGGCATATCTGTACTACCTGATCCTTCCCAAGGCCATGGTGATTTTTCACAAGAGGTCAGCACTCTTTTAACTGATAACTTTTCTAATCAGACATCGTCTGCTTACACGCAGCCATAGCATAGAATCCCATCTGGAGAGAGAGAAAAGACTAAAGCGACAACACAGTGGGAAACAGAGAAGAAGGCAAAACAGTCGCTGGGGAACCTGATGGCTTTTAGTCCTCGATTACATGTCCTTATGAGGTCAGTCTTCTGTTCTTTCCTTGGGTTCCACGAAAAACCATGATATTCTGATAATATACACCCTTGTTGTGCTTTGGCTGGTTTGATATGCTACTTGCGTGCTAAAGAAACTTAGATAAGATATATGTTTCTCATCTCAACAGTGCCTGTATATTTTAGGATTTAAGAATATTTATGGAAAGAAAGGTCAGGCATTATACCTTTTACCTCTTGCTCAGTGAAAACAGCCCTGGGCTCACAATAACTACTTTTTAACTTAAACTTAATCATTCACTTTTCATTTTTAAAAAGTAATATAAGTATAAAAAATAATCTAAGACTTTACTTTCAAAAAGTATTGAACCTAATGTGAATGTTTTCAATTGAAAATTTATGGTCCCAGGACTTTCTGGCTGGGTAACTTTGGATAAGTCACTAAGATATTTTTAAACATCTGTTTCTTCGTGTCTAAAATGGGGATGATAATAGTGGTACCATAAAGGGCTGCCAAGAGGATTAACTTGGAGATTGTATACATAGTACTGAGCATATAGTCGACATGTGTGTCAGAACTCAATCTTATAAGTGAGAGAAAACTCTAATATTAGCTTTAACAACAAAAGAATTATGCTGGTGCATGTAGTTGAAAAGGCCAGAGTTATGAGAGCCTTCAGATGAGGTTTTACTCACTGAAGGTATGGTTTCTCCACTCTGTTTTTTGCTTCATCAGCTTCATCCTCAGGATCCGTCCTAAGGTCCCTTGACAGATCTGTGCTTTCCCACTTAGAAGCAAATTGGATGCAACAATCCCAGCTGTCACATCCTATGCTCACTGTGCCTTAGCTCAGGAGAGGGGTGTATCTTTCCAAATAGACCTATCAGTAAACTCATTAGTTTTTATTGTATTCCTTAACATCTCAGTCACTGTAGGATGGAGGACAGGATGAGATTTACTTATTCAATTATCAGCACCATTTCTGCAGTAGGGATAGTGGGAAGTGGAGGTCTGGTCCCAAAGAAAATGTAGGGAGTTCTTCTCAGATATAGAGGAATGGATTTGGGTCAGATGTCTTCTACAGCTCAAATACTTTTAGTAAATATGCCTTTATTTTACCTTAGAAAAGATTTTTAAAACCTATGAAAAATATATTATCTTCCCCAATATTTTATTATTTCTGAGTTTTTAGAATTGTTGTATAAACTTTCATCAGTTTATGTCTCGATGTGGTTTTTAGAAATAGATCCTAAGAAATATTTTATTCTTAATTGAAAGTTAGATCTAAACAACTTATTCTTTGTCTTTTTATTTACTTGTTTTTTCCTTCGATAGGACTTCTACTCTTTAGAGTAAGGAAATTGGATTTTGGCAATGCTTTAATACAAAAAAAAAAAAACTCTTTTATTTTTACTGTGCTGAATCCTGATGTCTTCGGTTCCTATTATATTCCTGTTCAATTATTTTTCAAGAGCTTTGTTCTCCCCTGATTCTTCTTTATTGTCATCACATCTTTTCAGAGATGAGCCTCTGGATATAATTAAACCTCTTGGTATCTGGTAGACTCAGAGCAATCACATTTGGGAAGCTGTTTATTAAACTACACTTTTAAATATACTATTCTAATGTATTTTAGGAATTCAGTTTAATAGTATACATTACATTGGTTTAAACCAATACTATTTTGGTTAGTAATTTTTACAAATCTGTTATTCTAATCTTGAAAAAAATTCTTTATTAACCTCATTTTCCTCCCACTTTATTTCCCTTTGTTATTATTTTGATAATTTCTACTTTAAATTAAAAAATGTTTAGCCTATAGAAATACGTTACATACTCTTTACATTATGACTCAGCATATATGTACATACTCACACACATATTTAAAATAAGTTTCACTAAACAGTATTTACTTTGCACAGTGCACCTTGATGTTATCTGTTTTGTTCTATTCTATTCTCTCCCTCTCCATTTCATTCTACTTTATTATATAAATTGCTCTTTTACAATCCCGTAATTTGATTTTATGATCCACTTATGTGTCTTATCAATACAATTTGAAAATTATTGCTAAAGGAGTAATTCCTCATTAGTGGTTTTTTACCCTCAAGGTTTTTATGACTGTGTTCAAAGAGTTTTTGTCTTTGTAAGGGCCAAATAGCAAATATTTCTATTTTTATTTAAAAGGGCATTATATAAAATAAAATAATTATTAAAAATGTTTTCTTAATAACTACACTGGAGCACATTAAGTGAGAATGAATGGCCATTAATGAAAACCAGAAACGTTATGATTCAGTTACTCAGTTGGTTTACTATGCAACACAGCGATACTGGACACCTTTATTTGACTATTATAAAGTTAATTTATGCAAATTTGCCTCACTAGATGCATAATTTATATTCATCTGATAAAAAATTTTATATGACGCATTTCGATTATCTCCAATAGATTAGAAACCAATTTATAGCTAAATAAAAAGTTACTGGGACTAAAGTATTCACGGTAACAATGTGTTATTTTTGAGAAGTGCTTTCATGTAGTAGTATAAAAATACCTCTAAAAGAGGAATTAAAAAGTCATTGAGAAACAAAAAGTGAAAAATATAAAAGTAAACTGGTATTTTAAAGTACAAAAATGTAAGAATTGCAAACATCAGATCATAGTTTTGATCTATTTTTGATGCTATAACACATTACTAAAATTTAAATCAAAATATTAGTATACATTTTGTATATTAAGAGCAAATGAAGAAATTTATCAACAAATTTACCTATATTACATATTTAAATTAGATTGGGCATCACCTTTAAAATGAAAAAACTCTGTTTCTTTCTCTCTTCCCCTCCCTCTCTTTCTTCCTTCTTTCATTCCTCCATATTCATCTGTATATAAAGAGATTAACTGCTTTACCCTATACCTCTTAGAAGACTTGTGAACCATTATTTATTTATTTAAATATAATCCTTAATGGTTCTAACCCTGGAGCATACTCTTTAGAGTTGCCAATGCCAAAAATTGATCAGTGACACATGGTCACCTAACATTTGTAAGATTCTCTTTGGTTAGTTTTAATTTGGAGCTCATATTTGATTTTTTTTTTTTCTCTTTTTGCTGTTCACCACATCTTACTATGTATGGTGTGGCTTTCTCCATCAGCAATCAACAGTCTCTACTGCTGAGATTTGTTTTAGAAATGATTGCCCATCTCCCTGAAGTATACATTAGGGCACCTCTGATGAATTCTGTGTATCCTGCATAGCTTCCATTTTAAGTAAACCAATACAAAATCTACTCTCCAAATTTGGTGAACGTTTATACAGATATTTCTTTTGTTATTTTTAATAGCCAATAATTTTATTTCAATTATATGTATGATAATGGGCTTTATTAAAATATTACATAAATTACATAAGATGACATTAAATAATATGTTAAACTAAAAGTTTTTTAACTTAATATGCTTCTTTTGTGCTATGTAATTTGAAAGTAACAAAATGATTTTAAAATTCTATTTATGTTCTTATGGTTATGTGTTACTATTCAAGAGTTTGAGTGTCAAAAGTTTATTGTAAAGTAATATAAAAATCAGTAGTGTATTTGGCCACAAATAATCTGTTCTTGGCTTCAATATTACCAGATAGGCAAGATTAGGGGTGTGTGTGTGTGTGTGTGTGTGTGTGTGTGTGTGGTTGTGAACTATTAGGAGAGAGTAATTATTTTTTTAAAAAAACAGGGAAATAAAAGCTATAATTCTTTTCTTAAGTTTTTTTTCCCCCAACATTATTTTAATTTTCTAAAGTAATATTTGCCTCACAAGAAATGTAGCAATGGAAACATATGGTTAGAAAATTGAAAAAACAACCAAACAATCATACATGGACAAATTGTGTGACCTGGATTTTAGTTTTGAATTAAACTGGGAAAATTCAGCTGGTTCCTCCTTCTCCCTTTCTTTCTGGATAAAGTACAGTTTTCAAAAGGTTAAATATTGACTCTCAGGTACATATAATGTGAACACATTTCAAAGATTTTATTTAATTTATTAACTAATGAAGGAACCAATAAAATGTTAAAACTGGTCTAAAGAGCATTTGAGAAGTCACACACACACACACACGTACACACACACACACAGAGAGAAGAATATTAGGATAAAATTTCTCAGTTAGATACAAAACTGCTACCTTTGGGATTAGCTCTATCACCAAACATAAATTATTTACATCTCTACTAAACAAAAATCTACACGATACCTTTGATCTTAGAGAGTTGTAAAATAGCCTAGTCAATAGAAAGTCAGGCTCGGTACTGCACTGAAAGAACACCGAACTTTTTCTTTTCTTTTTTTTTTTTTGGCTATTTTCAAATTCTGAATAATTTTTCTAACACCTGCACTCTTAATATTTTTGATGCTGGAGTGTCCACAGTCCTTTATCTACGCTCACTCCCTTAGTGATCTCATCCAATCTTGTGGCTATAAATAATATCAACATTCTGATGACTCCCATATTTATATTTATAGTTCAGAACTCTTTCCTGAATTTCAGACTGCCTATGGTACAGTACACTTAGATATCTAATGACCAGTTTAAATTCAGCATGCCTACAACTAAGCAACTCCTGGTTTTCCTTTCCATAAAAGGCTAATCCACCTCCATCCTTTGTTCTGGAATATTGGCTACTCTATCTTTTTAGATGATCAGAAGTTATCAGTACCTTATTTTTTCACATTCTATAGGCAATACTTTAAGAAACACTAATCTACCTTCAAAATATGTCAGCATCAAATTATTTCTTACTACCTCCACTGTCACCACCTCTTAGGTCATTAAGTATGTACCTGCAAAAAGGCTGAGCTCCAGGGAGTCAGTTTTTCCCAATAAAGCGGGACTTTGGTCTGTCTAAGGTAAATGAGTAGTTCTCTAAACATGAATATACAAATCAGCTTTCCAGAAAATCCATTCTACTGAAAAGTTCAGTCAGTGGTGTTATTGAGTTTCTTTGATTTATAATTGCTATGTAGCTATTCCTAATATCCCCAAGCACATATTTAAGTATGTTGTGAAAATTATCTTACTTTTTTATCTCATTTTTTTCATTCATTTACATTTCTTTCAATTCTGGAAGCTAGAAGTCTGAGTTCGAGATGTCAGCAGTGTTGTTTGTTTCTAGAGGCCTCTCTCCTTGTCTTGTAGATGGCCGTCTTCTCTGTGAGTCTTCACAGGGTCTTTTCTCTATGCCTGTGTTCTAATCTCTTTTTATAAGGACATCAATAGTGTTGGATTACATCCCACCCATACGACTTCATTTTACCTTAATTACCTCTTTACTGTTCCTATCTCCAAATACAGTCACATTCTGAGGTGCCAGGGTAGGGATGGGGGGGTCAACGCATGCATTTTGGAGGAACGTAATTCATGCTATAATACCGTCACTTTACTAATTGGCACGAATATCATGTTCACTTAGGTAATGGGCACAAATTCCAAAGAGTGAGTCTGAGCCACCACGCTGTGTGTCAAGATTTTAAAATAATGGAATTCAAGGCCCAGGTTGTGGCGTCCCTCCCCTTCAGATGCCCCTGGGGTCTCAGGTATCTACTAATCTCAGTCAAGCAAATGAAGATAGTACATATGTCTGTATCTCTTGATTCAAGAGATTAAAAGACATTGAAAAACAGAGATAAAAGTTGCATTTGCAATAAGCCACGTCCTTAGCAAGTGGTAGTGGAAAAGAAGATATACTCTGTGCTTACAAAAATTACTGTGTTTTGTTTTCATGTTAATCACAGAAATTAATTTTCTATACAAAATAATTCAGGAAATATTCCACATAAAATCAAAAGCTTTTCAATTTGTCAAAGTCTTTTCCTCTGTTGTTAAGCAGAAAATCTAGAAGTGTAGTTGGGGACAATAGGTTTAAGAAAAAAAAGAAGAAGATAGATATGATTTTTAAAATCATTAATTGAAGCTTTAAGTGTGTGGCAACGTTCTGGTGATTCGGAGCTGAAATCTGCTCTATTCCTTATTTTCCTTTGTCAGCGGTGTTCACCATGGTAACTTCAATAAAACTCCCCTCATAAATGTTTTTCTTCTAAAGTGCAAAGCATCTTCTTTTAAAGAAGAAGGCTGTCAACCTAGTAGGAGTGGGTGTTTGGAAAATAAATGAAATGTATTCTGCATTCTTTATGATTGCTGTAGGTGGCAGGAGATGAAATCATTGAGGGGATAAGGATGGGTGAAAGAAACATTTTATCTTGTTTTAGGATAAGAATCTATTTTTTTGAGGTAGAAAATTAACTTAAAATATGCTAGAAAAACTTTTATCTTTCATAAAATTTCCTTATTTCTCATCTTAGAATTTGAACAAGCTTTATTCATACAAATTCATGAGCCACTCAGAGTATGGGTTTGTATGGGACAAATTTAGCCAATACCTGATACAGTGAATTCTGTTTGGGTCCAGACGGACTTTCTTAAGACTACTTGGAAATGTAACTAATGTGAGACTTCGAGCAAACCATCAAATTTCCCTGTATTCCTTCCAGTTATTCCCCATAAAGTATGGAGGAAATAGAAACCCAGGAGTTCTTAGCCTTCATCACACATTAGAAAATGCCAATGACAGAGCCCTACCCAGAGATTATATTTTAAGGTCTAGAGTGATAACCAGATTTAAGATTTTATTCTAGTTTCTTTATTTTAAGTAACTAAGACAATTTTAATGTCTAGCTAGTGTTGAGAAGTTGAGAACCACTGTATTTATTGATCTCAAAGGCTCTTTTAACTCTACCAATTTAAGGCACTTACCTATAAACTAACTTCAGCAGGGTCTGACTCTGATAGGAGTGCCAGTTAAGTACCCTTGCTTTCGAATTTGTTATGTATCGTTTTGTTCAGAATTCAGGAAATAAAGGCATTAGCTTTTAATTTAGCATCTTTATTACTGTTTATCCACTCATTATCCAGAATAAGCCCCAAAGTCATGCCATTGTTCATTGCAGAAGTAATGTTTTTACTTTCGAAACACATTGCTTTTCAAAGAGTTTTATTGCTTAATTTATGGCCAAAAGGCATTGACTAAATTCAATATTATATGTGTGTGTGTGTGTGCGCGCGCATGTGTTGTGTGCGTGAAATGGTCAAGATAAAGTTAACAGCAGGATTCTCAAATGACTACAACTCATTATTGGTATAGTGAATAATTTTTCTCATTAGAATGAGGTTCTCATCCCTGTTGGCATTTAGAATTGCCTAGGAAGCTTTTTAAAAATCATCATGCCCAGTCTATGTCTTAGACCAAATCAGAATCGCCGGACTAGGCACCAGTTTTTTTAAAACTTCCCAGGTAATTTCCAAATGGAGCCATGGTTGAGAATTGCTTGCTTTAGAATGACATTGTATAGAAAAATTGTATCAAACTGGCCAATGAAAAAATGGTAACAGTGTGTTAGCCATCTCCTTGATTAGAAACAGCATCTTCCTTCCTCCTGTGGATAACATTGTCAGAGAGGATTATTTTTCTTTTGTAAAATTACCGTTGTGAAGGAATTCTGTTCTTTTAAATGTTCTGCTTTAGTGGACGACAACTATTTCTACTGAAGATAGCAAATGAAATGTTTCCTTCTTAAGGCAATGAATAGAATCAAGGCCAGTCTTCTCATAGACTACTTCGAAGACAATTGAAATAGTGGGTAAAATGAGCACAAAACAGAGAAATTTTTTAGGAAATGAATTTTTTAGGTCAAATTACAACTCAAAAAGTCTCAATGATGTACACTTTTTAAGTTTCTGGTTTACTCTTTTCTGGAAAGTAAAAAGTTCACTTCAGCATTATTTCTCTCCACCCAAGTATAGATTGTTATATTCGCTGAAAACTTAGAGCCTGAAACCTCAATACTGCAGTATCAAATATTTGCTTAATTGTCATTCTGGAGCTTGGTTCTGGTATCTACCCAAAGCCTATAAATCATTATCAAACAAGAAAATCAAGTAATTAAGCTCTCTGGTCTGAATCTGATCTATATTCTCTACCTTCAGCATAAAAAGGTATTCACTCTTATGGCTAGTTCAACTCTCTTTTAATGAACCTGGATCAGAGAAACGATTTGTTAATGCTTTCACAAACATAGGGAGCATGGAAGCGGATTTCCTCCCAATCAAACATGCCAAGTCCACTGTTGTTTTCAGTGGCCTGAAAAGTAAGCCAAAGCTGACATACATGGAAAAGGATGATAAAAGTATTATAGGAGTTAGTGAAAAAAAAAAAAAAAAAGTTGCCTTCACAAATTACATCTGGGCTCTTCTTGAGATGACTCTAGGGCATGTTGCAAATTCAACAATTCATGGTCAGTTGCCTTTTACCCTTAAAATCACACAAAACAAGCAGTTGTTTAGAATGAAATAGTCAGTTTAATATTCATGGACTTGAGAAAGAACTTGAATTAAATTCAGTCTGAGATCTGAATTAGCACCATCTGAATACAGAAAGAATTCAATATATATGCACAAGCTAGTTTTAATAACATACACAGGTAAAATATATTTGTTTTACTTGATATACTTGTTTCGAAGAACCCTTCTTGAGGTTAAACTCATTTTGGTTATTTGGCTGGGCATGATACAGGTTGAACTCCCCTTAGTTCCAGGGCTTTGGCAAAATGAACTTCCAGTGGTTTGCCCGTGCCTTTGGTGAGCCTCAGAGACCGAATGCAACCTCTGAACGGAATGTTGGTTGTCAGGCCAAACTGGTTGAGGCCATCTGTAAAGCGTAGCAAAGAGGGCTCAGTTTTGAAATGCAGCTGCTATGTGTAAGAGCATGTTTCAAAGTCAGCTACTGGTTTGAGATTATACCGAAAGGCTATTTTATGCAAAGTCAGTGATTTGGTTCTTAGCTTTACTGACAGTTAGACTTATAGAGAAATAATCAACTTTTTTATAATGTATTATGAAACTTAGAAACATACATTTTAAGACATCAAACAATCTGGTTGGAATGAACATTTTCAATTGTGACTTAAAATTATTACATTTAATTTAATGAAACAAAGCAATTGATCAAATACTTTACTGAATTAAGACATGGGCTTTCGGGGGTGACTTTATTCCTTTATTACATCATAAAGATAAATCCCAAAGGGGTAAGTTGTTTGAAAACTCATGCAAAATCTTTCTCTTATCAGAGGAGAGACTCGCTTCTCCAGGTAGGCCTACTAGGTGCTACCTAGAATCTCATTTCACAGACCGTGAGTGGAGAAATACATTATCTCCTTTATAATATCTTGGAGTTTATCCTGATTGAAGCAGAAGTAGGTCTTGTTAAAACCCACTCATTAAAACAGAAGCAGCTTTGGAAAGAACTCTGCATTGTTCTCTATTTCTCCTGTGTCTTTTCCTCAGTGCACCACTACCGAATAGACATTCTGCTTGGGTTCTTAAGCAGAGGAGCTTTACAATAGATGAGGACAAAAGTTTTTCTTGCCAAAATGCTGAAAGACCATTCCAGGAGTCTGTGTTATTATAGTACTTATTAAGAGGCACTTGGCTTATTTCTCATCAAGTTGGGCGCTCTTGTTTATAGGTACTTTAGGTAACTCTGCGGTTTGCATGCTATTTTTAATGGGCTAGAGAGAGATTTTTGAATGCAGATTTATTGCTTGAGTTTCTTTGTAATATAAATATAAATTCTAAAATAACCTGAGGGGGAAATTAGCTACATTTAACCCAATGATTTCCAGAACTTGAGGAAATAAGTTCCATAATATTTTATGATTCCTCTGGTATATTAATTTTTAAAAAATCAGAAAGAATACCAACTCTAGCGCCGATTGCTGTTAAATGCCTCATATCTTTTATAAGCCAAATTCATTTCCTCTATCCTCCATCGCCCCACAAATGAAACTTTGGGGGGCTATCATGAAAAGTTCAGTCTCATGTGGCTTATATAAGTAATATGCTCATTTTATACACTGGAAATTTCAGGTAAGGTGTTATTTATGAGAACAGATTTGAAAGCTGAAAAGCAAGTATACTTAAGCATACGTTCTTGCATATATGTATAGAAATATAAATGTTTTAAAAATCTTGAACCTAACAGAGAGAAGAAATTATTGCTGGGGTAGACAATGCTCACCTGGGAAACCTCCAACAAATACAGGGTCATTTGTGTCAGCTGATGTTGATGCTGGGTTTGGGCTCTGGGCTTCCACCTGGTTCTCATCCACTGTCAGCTCAATGCGGTGTTTGATCTTATTGGCCGTGACTTTATGCCACCGTCCATCGCACAGATGCCCTGGAATCCTGGCATTGTAGACAGCAGTGAATCGGCCGGCACCATTGTCCACATGAAACATAATCTAAAAAGTAGGAAATTGAACAGTCACAGATGGTTTCATTGGAAGAGTATCATGATGGTTCACATGGTAAAAATTGTCAAGTTTGTAGGAAAGATATCAGCTGGTCTAGTTTGGAATGGACATAACTGGGGCACATTAAAAAAATCTAAAAAAAATCTTGACGGAAATTAAAACTAATTTAATGACCAGAAGTCACAAATTATGTTTCTTCTTTTTGGGCATTGTTGGGAATAATAGGCAAGATGTGTGAGTTTAGCAATAATTCTTTTAGGAAAAGTGAAATATGAGACCAGCCGAAAAAAAAAGGATCTAGTGTAAACAGGGAAAAATCCACCACAGATCTTTTCAGAGTATGAGAGTTCTTAGTGAACCTAATAAAATTTTCTTAAAAGATGTTATTTGGAGTGATCCATTAATTTGGCTTACAAATTCATTTTAAAACATTGTTGTTTTTTTTTTAAATTTAAGTTTTTGATGTTTTAATTGTATGTATTTTTTTTTTTCCTTTATGGATTCCATTTTATATACAGGATTGAGAGTTATATAAATTGCTTTTTTGGGGGCAGGCTTCATGTCACAGGTGTCAAAGACTCTGAACCAGAAGGCCAGTTAAATTCTTAACAATGAAGAACTTAGGTTGGAAGTTCTTGTCTAAATAAGAAAAATCTGTTTTCAGTAACATGGAACAGTCCTTGAAATTTGAGATGACAGAATTCTTTTGAAGCTGATGAAGAAAAGAAACATATTGAAACATTAAAAACAGTCAATCTGGCAACACATTTGACAAGGTAAAAGAAAAGAAATAGGGGTTTTAAAAAGAAGACTAAGAGTACAAATAAATAGGTGAAAAGTTTGTAAACTATACGCTGATGTACATATTAGTTAAGATTTTCCTATGTCGGGAAGAGTTTGAAATAACAGGATTTTGCATATAAAATTAGTTTGGTGAGAAATCCACATACATTGTAAAGGAATTTGACACACTGACAAGTTGATAGTAGCTGTGGTTATAAACAG
>NW_006494612.1:19428804-19513703 GCF_000325575.1 Pteropus alecto | reverse complement strand
GAAAGTGTGTTTTGAAAATCTGGCAAAACTATCAAGTGTTGCTTATTTGTTCCCTTTTTGCCTCTGTGCTCCTGGATCTTTTTGCTTTATTGCCTTTGATGCTGGTTTGAATACTGAGAGGAGGGAGAAGGAGGCAAAGGAAAGCATATTTTAGGTCACTATGTGGTGTTTCTTCTTGGGAGGCAACAATGGCCTATGAGTAGAAATATGAACAGAGGTGCAGGATGATTCCTATTTAATAGCCAGAAAGAAAATTTGTGAAAGTTTTTTGCTTTGTCTTTCTTTTGTTTTTTACCTGCTCCCTATAGTACAAAGTAAATACAAACAGATCATCCTACCTCAGGTGGCTGTTCACAGGCAGCCAGAGACTAAAGAGTGTTTAGAATTGGATTATCTATTTTAAGCAAGTTGACAAAATATATTCACATAAATTTCTTATAAATTTTCTCTTTTTTGAAACGGTATTTGGATGCTTTTAAATAAAAATTGAGAAGCCGATATGTCAGCTAGCTACCTGTTATTATAAGAGGCAAAGGATGATTTTAGACAATATAAGACCCCTCCATTTTTCCCCCACTGGAATCAAGAGATTCATAGACTATGTATTCATTAAGAGGAGAACTACAGTGTACTTTTAGTAACACAATAAGAACTTGAGATCTAAAACTATTTGGTCCATTATTCATCAACACAATCAGTTTACTGTAGTATTAGCACATTTAAAGTTTACACTAGTCTATAGAATAAGTGTGTTAAAAACACATATAAATTGAGGTAATTCAGAAGGATGAAAAGATTCAATCTAGCTTTCTCCTAGAAAAGAATACAGCAAAGCTTCAAAAGAGTTTCTACATATGAGCAACAATATCACAAAGAGATCAGACATATTTAGACAGCTGACGCTCACCTTTTCGTCAATCATTTCAATACCGAGTCCATCCATTTTTTGGCTGCTGATTCCCAGAAGAACTCCAGTGGCTCTAGTTGTGCGGAATTCAAATTCTACAAGAAGGTCCAATCCCACTTTGAACCCGCCAACTGTAATATGAAGATTAAAAAAAAGTAGATGAGAGTTTAGAGATTATGAAGTAATGGTTTTACTAGATTTCAATTCAGAAGTTAGTCAATTATAATAACTAAGTTCCAGACTTTCTTATGGCCTACACTTCCATTATTATATTATATAACACACTTTATAATTATTGCTTATTTTCTTGGCTGCCTTCCCTCCTAGAATGTAAGTTCTGTGAGGGCAATGACTTTGTCTATATTGCTGACCATCTCATGCCTATCAAAATATCTGGCACATAGTGGAGGTTTAATACATATCTGTTGAATAAAGGAATGAATGAACACACTCTGAGACTGACTCAAAGAATTGCACATCCAGGTATGATTATGTTAGAAGTCTTGCTGTTGGATTACGTCAAGCATTTCAGTGATTATTCATAAAATTTTAATGGGCCACTTTATGCTAGCACAATGATCTGAAAGGGCTCAAAAGATCCCAAATATTTTATTAATAAGGAAAGAAATTTCAAGTACAAATTCTCATTTCAAATGTCAATTCTGGGACGTAAATAGACTTTATTTCATCCAGTTAAGTCTTTCTCTATAATTTTCCATATTTGATTCATTGGTTTATTTAATCTTTTAGCAAGTATTTAAGACATGCCTCGTAGAAACAAAATAATCCATTAAGAACAGACTAGACCATATCATCTGCATGGAATATTAGAGAAGAACTCATGGAAAGTTTCTCCATGTTTTCTATTTTAGGCAAGAAATAAATGTGTGTAACTACAACTGTATTCGATGAAGGATGGCACCTGTTATGCGAAAGACTTTTTATGCTAAGAACCTTGATGGGTTTGGATGGGCTAAGGTGGGTTTAGAGCATATTTTAAGAGTAAATGGTAGAAAAAGCTGAGAAGACTTTGTTTCTGTTTCTTAAAGGGAACAATAAGAATAAGAGAGAAACAACAACCACTCAGCTGAGGACAAAAGAAGTAAGGACGACATTAAAACCACAGTAATTGGGTGGCTGGAAAGCTTTTAAGGACAAAAGTGTCAAAGGTTTAAATTGAAGTTGTATGTCTTCCAGTGGCATAACCTCCTCTGACCATCCAAGTCTTAAACAGATTATATTACACTGTGTGTTGAGGGAATGTCAGGAATTATTGAAAACTGGGAAAGTGGCTGTTTCTGGACCAGTTTGATCTACAACCAGAAGAGCCTGGTAGGATGACAAGTCAGTTTAACAGCAGAAACCGAAGCTGAAGCTTGCTGTCAAATTTGACAGAGAATGCTAGCCATCTCTGAATTTGCAGAAATCTTAGGGAAGGCTTTGGACTTTCATAGCACATAAAATTTGGGGTTCACCTCAATCCCCAATGTTGCAATATTTAACATATCCTGTGTTTTCCTGTTTCCGCTTCTGCATATGTGAACTTTCCACCTATGCTCTTTGCTAGAAGGCCCTGCTCTTCTATCTCTGACAACGTAGGCATATGAGTGTTCGACATATCTTTTAAATTCTCATTCAAATGTCAATTTCTCCATAAAACCTTTCCCGATTTCCTCAACCAAAATTAATCTTTTTTCTAAATATTCACAGAACTTTGCTCTCATGTCTTATAGTTTTTATTCATTTTTACTGGCTTTCTTGTGATTTCTGAGCATACAGAATCTTACCTATTGATATTCTACTTTTTAATAAGTAAAATCCAAAACTTTGAAGTTTATTCAGAATTCTGTTGAATCCCTAAGGTATATCCCTATATATCTTAGGGATAGTATATTTTTGAAGGAAGAAACAGCATCTTGTTTACTTTTGTTGCTTATAATGACATCTACATATTATGTACCCATTAATTATTTTTCTAACAGATACCTGTGTCTATGGTAACCATGGGACTGGAAACTCTATCTAAAAGTATGTTAATGTCAGTTTTTTTGTTATTATATAGAAGTTATTTCATATATTCTTTTTCCTAAATTATATACTTAATATCCTATCAGTGATCCTACACTGGAAATGTTCATTGGAAAGGCAGATTCTTAAAGAAAGTCAGGAAAAGGTGTCAGTCATCATTACCATGACCAAGAAATAGGCACCAGTGCATGTGCATTGTGTGTGTGAGGGGGAGATCAAGCAATGGAGCCTTGTAAGGAATCGAAGAGAGAAATAAAGAAAAATGTTATCTCATCTGCAGAAAAGAAGACGGGGAAAAATGGAGAATAGATAAATTCCGTAGTATAAACATATGAACCTTCTATAGAATTACATTTATTTTGCTGTTATTGATTTCCAGGGAAGGAGGTTAAATAAACTCTCCAAATAGTCTTTTACTTTATTTCTCCTATTAGATCCTATCAGAATCAGATACATTAATCTTTAAGAGGCATTTTAAAAATTACTTCTGTATATTTTTATTTCTGGTTTAAATAAAAGATACTAGTTTAGGACCCCAGGGACTTTCATTTTTCCACACAAGCAAGTTAATATTTGTACCTAGTTAATATTCAACAGGAAGGAAATGGAAGTGGCCTCACCTGCTTTGGCAAAACCTGTTCCATCAAAATATGTTCCTTTCTGAGCAGTTGCAAAACATGTCCCAACATGGAAGCTGGAGGTTGGCTGTTCAAGATCAACAGAGGCCTCAGCCATCTGAAGGTTCCTGATACAGCCATCAATGCTGTAGGTCACCTATGATTCCGGTCAGAAGACACACATATCAAGTTTTAGCAGAACTTTGCCTTTATGTGGAGTGCAGTCATCTGTAGGGTGCTCTAAGCTCGTAATCATTGGCAATTTGTGTTAAAATATCCCCAAACTGCTTGGATCTGCATGATTACCCCAGGCTTCACAGCCTGGGTGCCAAGAATCCTGTGTTGTGCTTCTTGATTAGGATGTATTTAGCCTGGAATATGATTGTTCTGATATTTGAAATATGGTCCAGAGTTGTGGATGCATATGGATATCATAACTTTTAATTAGTCTCTTATGTTTCTATTCATAGTTTTTTTTAACCTTACTATATACACATTTTGTTATAATCTATGTTCCAGTTTTATTTGAAAAGATAATTAGGTTTGGTTCAGTGTTTCTACCTTATGAAAATCTAATGAAAGCAGTGGACCTTTTGCTAAGAAAATGCACATACACATAAAATTTGAAAGTTTGCATGAAACATTCAAAGTTTAGGAACTATCAAAATAAATCGATCACACTCTGCTCCATTATATTTCATCCGGTTTTAGGAGTGAAAGTTAATCACTTTGCCTCTCTCAATTTAGAGACTCTCATTTTGATAGGCCTAGGTAACCTATCCAATATCTATGAAAGGAAAGTAATACTAATCATTCATAAGAGGAACCAAATGCTGAGAATTACAGCTATGATTAACAATTGTCTTTCATGAAGAATAACTCTATATTATCATGTGTTCTGATTTGAGTATAGAAATATGTCACACTTGTATGTAGTGTGTTCTCTAAAAATACACATCCTGTGCTTCTTAAAATGCTTTGAAAGCAAACCAGGGCACGTGGTCTGACAAAGAATTATTTTGTGCATACTCATTTACAAAATTGTTAGGACATCTCTCAATATTTGCCAAATCTCTGGTTCTGAAACAATACTATCAATACCATTATTATCATCTTCCTTGTTTTCCAGTGCTTTCTATATGCTTGCTACTCTTCCAAGCATGTTAAATATATTACCTCATTTAATCTTTACAGCAACTTTGCTTGTTTGGTATTGTTATTACCCTATTTTACAAAATAGGGAACTTTGTCAAAGAAAGATTAGGCAACTTGCTTAAGATCACACAGAAAGTCAATAATTAAGTAGGTATTCAAACCAAGGGTGTCTGGCTGAAGTGTCCATACTCTGTTCTATGATATTGCTTCTCTTAGTCAAATCTGTCTAGAAAATCATCTGTCACTTCTCAGAAAAGATGATTTTTCTATCCAATTATAAGTGATCATAGGTCAATGCAACCTAATAATTCAAAATACCCATATGACTCAGCCAGTTATTTAGGCCTCCAAAATCAAATTAGAAACTTACTGGACCAATTCTTCGGGTGGTGTAGTTGATGGGCAGTCCACCAACATACAACATTCCTACAACATCCAGGATGTCAGCTTTCTTGGGACTGATGGTTCTGTTGGAGGCACCATCTACATAAAGAATTCCTTCTTGCTTAATTCGCATAATCTTAATCTACAAAAAGAAGAATACCAATCATGGATAAATTTTAAATATGCAGAATATAAGGCATAAGAACTTTTAGGATATTCCTTAGGAAAAGCAAAATAACTTCTTGAGTGCCTACTATATGCTAAGCCCATAATATAAGTGAAATTAAACCGATTTTACAGAATACTCAAATTCTGTTTTTTTCCATTACTGCCATCTCTAAAAGAGTACAAACTCTTCCTGGGTGAGTTTTAGATTGAAGACTCTTCTACAGATTGCCAAGTGAGCATGTTTTAAAGAATTGAGAGCCCCATCATGATTAAGTGGGCTGCAAAATTCGCGTCCATTTTAAAAAGTGCATTAGTTTGATTGAGCAAAGTCTGGTCTCCCCAACACGATTTCAGATATGGTACATCCCTCTCCCTAACAGGCACTTCTCATGGAGAGTTGAAGGAAGGGCAGCACATCAGGGCTGCTCTGCTGTTTCTGCAGCAGCTGATTAGCACAAAGTCAGGGAGGAAGATGGAAAGCTGACTGATGCTGAAATTGCAGCAGTGGAGTGAATTATCTTCTGGGATTGAAATGAGGGGTGTGAAGACTGGCTTGAGTGTAAAAACTTCGAGTCTAAATTTAGGAAAAGGAGTGTGTAACCCTGTGAAATGCTGGAGTGTAATGATGGCTTTAAAATGAATCTACATCAGGATTAGAATAATTTAAGACTTTTTTTTTTTCCACTTATTTATTTTGGTTTGGGAACTAATTTTTATAAACCTTCAAAAATAAAATCCTTCCTTAATTTGGCTGCTTATAGTATTTAAACTTACTTTCTTAATCCTAGACTCACTGCGGCCCAACGATATCTTCTTCTCAAGTGTCATATTTATTATTCTATTAGCCAGAGATGAGAATAAACCTTAATGAGAACACCTTTATAAAGATCAGTGCAAATATGAAGATTCCATTTTTTATTTCCAAAATAAATTGGTTGACATTGAATTTTTATTATATATTTTTAGGTTCTTTGGCTTTCTATATAATGTGCTAATCACATAAAATGTTAAATGGGCATTTAACAAATCCAAGTGTATTAATATATAAAATACAACATCTAATAATATCATACTTTAAAAATTAAACATTTTATTGGTCTACCTAGGGAAGCTTTACTTAATAGGCTATCACAGGTGCAGAAACAAACTCCGAGTTTTCATTTTAATCAGGCAGTATATTATCTACTTGCAGTCACGCCAAAGAGGACAGTAAACTAGCAAATGAGCCTTCTGTGCCCATAAAAGTACCATTTTCTGGGTGTAAGGCCAACATTTTAAAAGTTGTTCCAAGTGACTATTGGTGGAAATGACACTCTAGAGCCCCTCAAACATGATACAATAGATTCCCAGACTCTTGGTTTTCACAGACCAGTATGGGGTGGAATGGGAGGGTAAGACTTAAGGCCCATCTGAGTATTGCCGGGTTTTAAGTTTGTCAAATATAGTTTCATAAAAGAGAGGCCATTGCAGCACCATAATAGTAGCAAACTATAATCTTAGAATAAATATTCTTTTAAAATGAATTCATAGAGTTTTATGATTAACACTTCATCTTCAACTACCTGGACCTCATTTGTGGACAGATGTTTGAGAAGCTGTATAGCAATAATGGAATCTCGCAGTGCCACGTTGAAGCATGTAAGTAGTCAAATACAAACCTACCCAGGTCTGATCACATTTCCAAGATTGGCAGTTGTATATGGCACTCGTTTTATTTTTAGCCTTGGCCACATTCCAATAGCACCAGGTCAGTGTCTGCTTTGGCAAAATAGTACTGGCACCAGGGGAATGCAGATGGCTGCCACCAAGTACCCATCTTATAGGGCACTACCAACATCCTAGGGACTATTACCTGATGCCACTGGCCATCATTGATTTTGGCGGGGATCATGGTGTTGGTGTCACCACTTCCCAAGTCATAACTGAAGTAGGGAAATCCATTTTTCAGCTGAACTGTAGCAAAATCAGCATGATTGATCCGAGCCATGTAGAAAAGCAGGCCCGATTCAGCTTCAGTTCGCACGTCAAATTCTATTGTGAGGCTGTGAAATAAAAGCATGCAAAGTAAAACAGAAGAATAAGAGCATTCTCATTTTCAGACAGAATGACCTCTGATCATGGGTGAATTTTCAGAAGGGACAGTTAAATCTTTCTCAAGATGATGACTTTCCAGGTCTGCTGATCTCCCACACTGGGATCCTCTGGCACAGACAAATGATTCTATTCTTTATGGTACTCAGTGAGTTAAAAAAAAAAAAGCTCGGCTTATTTATTAATAAATGTAGTTGATTAAACTTGAATAAATGCAAATGCTGGTACTTCTATTTGCCAGTTCTTGACTAATAGCTCAGAATAATACATACCGGTTTTTAACTTTGGTGTCATCAAATGCAATTGCAATGTGACTGTTTTTCGAGAGCCCAAACTGCTTGCTCCCTATCAAAAAAGCAGGTTCTGATTCTGCAGCACAAGGACCCTGTAAAACACCAAGGAGAGAAAGAAAGATTACGGGCTCCATTGTTTAAAAACATAATGCTGCTGTCTAATTGTTTCTTATATTTTAGTTTAATGTACTCACATAATCTTAAATTCCTTAAGAATAAAAACTTTCTCTTATTCATATCTATATTCTACCATGTAGTAGGTACTTACTATTATTATATGTTCATGTAAGTGAATCGGTTTTCTTATATTGTGCCCCTGAATTGCCAAATGAATGTGCTCAAAATATTCGTTGATTAATTTATGTTTTCATTACCCTTCAAGGAAAAATATTTTTTATGTTTCTGACAAAACTAGAATTTTCTTTTCACTTTTACTTCACGTATGAAGAGTTTTATTCTTAGAAGATCGAACAGGGAAAATGACAAGCTAGCCCCTGGGT
Organism: Pteropus alecto; assembly: GCF_000325575.1. NCBI lineage: Eukaryota > Metazoa > Chordata > Mammalia > Chiroptera > Pteropodidae > Pteropus > Pteropus alecto. The sequence goes on along the minus strand of NW_006494612.1, from coordinate 19,505,560 downwards.
TATAAGGGTAAAAAAATGTGTTCCTTCTTGCCCTCCCCATTTCTATCTCCCAGTATATAACTATTTCTTGAAAATTATCAGTCTACTGGAAGTTTTCCATGAATTTAGACTTTCAAGATGGTGTATCTAAACTTGCAAGTCAGCCCATTCAGGTCCTTAGACAGTTGCTAGGCAACCCAGCACATTTTAAAAAATGTAACTCACAATACACCATTTTAACTGCCACTGTTCAAAGAACAACTTCCCAGGGTGCTTATGAGGGAGAGCTTGGAGCAGGGTTAGCTTCAGAGGCTTGCTACCTGTGTAGTCTCTGGGGTTAAGGCTCTGATGTCACCATCTTGAAAATCTTAATAATTTTTGAACAAGAGGCCCTGCATTTTCATTTTGCTCAGGGCCCTGCAAATTATATAGCAAGTCTTGGCTGCTTTGGCTACTGTAACCCTCAGCTCAATAGATAATCAAAGCTCCTCAAATTACCAAGCCACAATTCCTTTCTCAATTCTCTATTTTCACAAAATAGCTCAATGTACAAGCTGCTTAGAGAAAGTCTTAGAACGTGCAGTACATGAGAAAATAAATAACCTGCAACACATCTGTTTTTAAGATCTGCACTTAATGGCTCTAGATGGGCCACTGCTCCAGTAAGTGCTGACTCTGCACAGGTTCTCAAACAGCCCAAGGCAGCCTTTTGATGCAAAATGTTCTCTCCAAACAGTGTACCTCAGAGATGACTCATCAGCACATAGGAAATTTTTACTTGATGAGGAAAAGCCTTGCTCTCTTTTCTCTTGAACTTAGTCAAATGGAGCACTCTGCCACAGCAGGTAAAAGGCTTTAAGTGTTTTGAAAGGCTGTAAAATTGGTCTTCATGGAAGTAGTACTTCTCTCTTGCTTTCCAGGAGATGGTCAGTTACAAAGAGCAGACTGTTGCTGAAATTCACACAGATATGCAAAAACCCAGTGGGTAGAAGAGAAGAATGCTATTTATTCACACAGCTGAATGGCCTCTCTTGGAATCAACATGTGGCACCTTTGTTATTACACTGGCTACAAAAAAACCCCGTTTGTTTCTGCACCTTTGGTAGCTTAATATCTCAGCCTTCAATGATGCTATTAATAGAATTGGGACCATTTTTCAACCTCTGATGATATTTTCTGTACAGAGGACCATCGCAACAAACATTAAGTAGCCTGCAGTCCTCCTCAGAAATCTCTAAGAGAATCCTACTTGCTGTGAGTCCATCAGGGGCAGAATTTGGCTAAAACATCTCTAAACACTCAGCTCTGAAAACTGAGGGATTGAAAAGGTCAATGGGTACTGATGAATTAAGGAACAATAATGTGTAACCTGAAAGAAAACCATCAGCATGTTATTTCCCCATTGTTACCACTGTGGTCACTTATCTAGTTACTACATAAATAACTTTCCTAATGTAAGTTTTTAAACTACCAAAGTGGCACTTGTAAAGATTAGATATTATATTGGTAGCTGATGTTTGTTGTGGAGAGCTTTTGTCTTTATACGTGTGGGTATTGTGACTTGAACTCCATGATAACCTTGCCTACTGATAGACTGGACAGGTATTTCCAACACTGGTGCTGAGCTGAGCAGCAGTTCTCTGTCACACACTGTCAGATCTTCTAGATGAAAAAGGCCCTGCTTACATAATTTTAGGAAATCCTTTGACCAGAAAAGGACAAGGACTTTGTACATGACACCTGAAATTTAGAAAGAAGCGTGCCTCCAGGGAGATCTTGGGAAGCAGGCAGAAACAGTAGCTAATAAAGCAATATTCTCAGATTGGCCAATGTTATAGAAGAGAGTGACATCACAAACAGACCACCCTACCAGGTAACCTCAAAGTATAAAGCTGTTATGCTAAATTCATTGTTCCTTAAGGACATCCAGATTGATGTTTACTATCGATTTGCTACAGAATGGATATTATGGATGTTGCTTTAATAACACTTCTATCACTTGCCTTTATAAAATTGGCAGTTGGAAGAGGACTGAGAAGTGACAGTGTTAGAAGGTTTATAGGATCTATTTTAGGATTTAAAAGGGAAGAAAATTCTCCAACCTCTAATCTGGTAATGTTTTTGGTGCAAGTCTAGATTTCTCCTCTCACTTGGCTAAAGGGAGATGGGACCGGACGCGTCTGCTTTGTATCACTTCCCCCTGGGTAAATCGGAAACCAGGGACAGCATGTTCCTTGTGGTTTGCCTGCTGTGCTGCCCTTTCCATCTCCCTTAGGCCCTTGGGGGCGGGGTTGGAGTGGGGGGTGGGGGGGTACTGCTGCTCACTCTACCTCTCAAGAGTCTTTTTTTCCCTCTAAAATTTTAAAGGGGATCATGTGAGATGGACAGAAAGTGTCTCACAGTTTGCACAAGAATTAAATTATCTTGTCATTAAGGAAAATTTCAGCCCTGCTTCCCACAGAAATCTAGGCTAAGAAAGAGGGGCAGGAAGAAGGGTCATCTAATTTTAAGGAACTTTAAAGATGAATCTTCCTCCTCTAAGCTAATGTGAGCTTGAGGGGAGGCATCATCCTCACGGACATGATGCTCTACCTACATTATTTTGAAACACTGATCTCTGAAATGTGTTAAAGCAACAATAATAATAATTTTAAAAAAGTCTCAGTAGAGGCTCATCAATCTCAACATGTTACAACCCTGCCACCTTGTGGGGACTCTTTAAAGTACAAGTATATAAGGGGGAAAATGTGATATGAAACTGGACACTGTGCTTGCTTCCTATTTGTCTCCGCTTGCTAGTGACAAGTTATGGGCAGACAGGACTGGGTGGGTAGTCTAAACGTGGTGGTGCCCCTGTTGGTTTGAGCAGTGGCCTGGTTGGAGAGGATCCTGGAGGAAGCCATGCTTCCCAAAGCCATGTTTAGGCAAGTGGATAGTGCAGGCGATTAGCAACAGGGCGAACTTTTTCACCCTCACACTGTCACTCATTTAATTTCAGGTCAGAATAAAGCAGTGGCTATTTCCAACTGCTGGTTGTTGGCTGACACTTGGAAATGAGTTATTGGCTTCGGGATAGCATATTACTGGTGAATAAGCCTTCCTTGGATTTAGATTGGTACGGAGCCGAGATTTACATTGCATTTTATCACAACTGGCATCTTTGCTCTTGAAAGCACCGCATGACAAATGATCATAAAAATTGCATCATTTTCTTCTTTTATAAGTCAATAACCTCTGTAACAAATGTGGGCTAAAATCACGTTTGAGAAGTTGGGTGTCTATGATGCTCTTCTGTATGGATAAATGCTAAGTGGAAGATACTTTTTGCAGCACTGACTTTAATATTCTGAAATATAAAATCCCTACTCAAGCTGTTTATTGGGAAACTGAATTATGTTAACTTCCCGCATGTGCTCTTTTGGTAAGTGTTGGGCATTTGCAGTAACATTTACACATGAATGCCTGAATAAAGATTGTTTGCAGGACAGAAAATGTGGGTTTCCCCTTTAAATACCTATCAGTATCCCATCGATTTACCCTTCATCCTGGACTGTACTTAGCTTTTAGGCATAGCATTAAAGCTGCTGGAGAAATAGCTTTCTTTTGGTCCATTCTCTCTTTCTTCTCTGCTCACTTCTTTCCTCCAACTCCCCAAAAGCCCTTAACAGCACAAGGACCTTTTATGGCTACTTGCATTGCTCTTCTTGGTGTTCATATTTTAAACTTTGAGGCTCTAAGTTCAGCTTTCTAATAAAATTCAAGTTTAAAAATGCAGTTTGCTTCTTGTATACAAATCCACCCAGGCTGATTAGAAAGACTTGGTATAAACACTGAATACACTTCCAGAGAATTCGTTACATCTTAACAAATATCTGTAATGCTAGAAGTCCAGACTCTTATTTACTCTGACCTTTCACCATCCTCTATGAGAAACATCCACAAAAACAATAATTTGAAAATGCATCATTCAGCTCTAAATGGGCTAAAGAATGAGAGAGAAATATAAAGAGAAGATGCTACCACACTATCAAATGAGATAATATGTATAAAATGCTCTCTGACCTATGATGTTCTGACATGTATTAATTGTAGGATTGACATAATCCATTTCACAGGGCAGGGATTTCTCAAGATACTCTTAAATTGCCCTGGAGTATAGTAATCGTCCTCATGTCGCAAGTTGATGGTGGGAGGGGTGTGATGGTGAAAAGAAAAAAATGAAGAGTCTGGAGAACAGGAGATCATTCCTGTCAAATGTGCTGAAACAAATAGGGAACTCGTACACAGGCAGTTCCCACTTCAGGAACTAACTTGTAAGTCTTAATTCTTAAATAAATGCTTCTGCTTAAAAAAATGTTTCCCCTACTTAACCTAATGCCGTAAGTATGTTATCATTATTTTATATTGTTTCAATGAAGAGATTTTAAGTATAGAGTGTGGTGACATATTAAAATTTGCAATTGAAGAATCTGTTTCCACACACTTCTAGGTACCATTCACCATTTTGTTTGTTTAGATGGAGTTTAGTGGTATCTCCTGCCATACTTCCAATTTTCAATCTGTGGGTTCTGTTTGCTGCCCACACTCAGCACTTATCTTGACTGACCTCCACACGTATTTGCTTATAGTGTGATTTATGTTAATATCTATCTGCTTTCTCAGATCTCTCTCTCTCTCTCTCTTTTCCCTCTCCCTCTCTTGGTAGCATTGATGTATCTTATTCACTTTGCATTTAGTAATAAGTTTTTAATAAGTATTTGTTATAAGATAAATTGTCAAATTTATCTTATAAAAGTTAAATTTTAACTTTTAATGACCTTTTGAAAAACAGACACTCCTCTTCATGAAATACATAAAAAATAAGAGAAATTAAATTAAAAGAGAAGATATGTATAGTTCCATGACTTGAAACTCTAAAATACAATGCAACTCAATAGAGATAGAAAGTTTTAAAATAATTTTGACCACATACTTATAAATAATTACAACGTGCGAGAGAAGGAGAGATAGCAGTTAGCATTCAGACTTCTGGGTTTTAGTGCCGTCTATCTATAACATGTAAAACCTTAGGCCATACTGTAAGTTCTAGTAATTCCTTTCCTCATATGGAAATGAACAGTCAGAATCTTTAAGGTCTCTTCTACCTCTAATGTTCTGTGAGTATTTCTACATCAACCCATAGGACTGCTACTCAACTTATCTTTTGTTTTTTGTCTTGTCTAGTAAGTGGAATTCTCTGTTTTGGAAAAGTTAAAACATATACCGCTGAGATCAAATGAAAACTGAAATGAGGACAGCAGTTTATAAGAAAACCTAAATGAGTTAAAATCTCCAGTCCTAGATGGGCAAGCATCTTTATTTTCAAGGAAAAAAGTGATCTTTAGAAACCACAGAAGGATATGCTTGAGATTCACTATAAAACAAAGATATTATGGGCCATTAGAAAAGAAAGGGGATTACTGGGGACCAGCAGGGTTCTCCACCAATAAACCAGACCAATTCAACATGGACTAGACTGGCTGAGAGCTCTGATTCAAGAGAAGTTCAAAGGACACTACAAGGCCCTCAAGGTTTTGATTGGTTAAATATGGTACCTGATGATGAATCAATAGCATGATACATCTGTTTAATATATTACAACGTTCTTAGTTGTATTAATAGACTATGATGACAGGTCAATGGAAGGAGGAAGCCTGCTGTCCCCTTAAATGGGCACTCCATTTTGAATAGTCTTTTAGTGGCCATATCTTGGTAGGAGTTTTTCAAACTTAAGAATATTGATCAAGGGATATGGGAATTAGAAATTAGGTCATATGAAGAATGCTTTAGATAATAGAATATTTAGGCTGGAAAAGGAGAAAACAGCAATTTTCAAATGCTTGAAGTGATGTTAGAGAATATATTAGCAATGTGTTTGGCTACAGAAACATAATCATTACATTGCAGTTATAGGGATGCACTTCTATATCATCATAACCAATGGCTTTCTAACAGCTACAGCCTACCTCATCATAACACTGGAAAATTATTGTTCATGAAGTGTTCAAGCAAAGGCTGCAAGTCCACATCAAGTACCATAGAGAAAGATTCATATTTTAAGACGGCGATCGGACTAGATGATCTCCAGGGCTTCTGCCTGTTATAACTTTTAATTCTAAGTTAGTTGTTCAGAACTTAGGATCATAGAAAAAGTTTTATAAGTGGGCGTTTGGATTCAAGATTAAAAAAATATTCAATCCATGATGTTTTGATTTCCTCAATTGTAAACAGATCTTGAGTCTAGGGAACAGATGAAGGTATATGAGAGAGAAGAGAATGAGGATCATTAACCTTTCCTTTGCTGGGGGAAATATCTAGCATGAGGCCACGTTATGAAAGAGCTAAGAAAATATTCTAAAATCCATGTGGTAGATCTCAGTGATGTCTTAGGAGAAAATCAAGTCCTTGAACTAATCCCCGCATGACTGATGGCCTTTCATTTGCTAGTTGGGTTGTAAGGTCATAGTTATCTTCTTCTGTGAAATGGAGCTAATAATACTTCCAACAATATAAATGAACATAAATAAAACAATTAATGGCTTGTGGGGATCAAATAAAATAATGGATGTAAACTGCCCAGCAGAGTACTGGACATATACTAATTAGTAAATGCAAGGATTCCTCAGTAGCTATGTGTGTGTGCTTCTTCCCAAATTCAAAGGACTTGCACATACATTGCCTCATTTGAGTCTTAAAGTAATCCCATGTGGTAGGCGAGATAGGTGTAATATCCACATTTTACAGAGGATAAAATGATGCTTGAAGTAAATGACTGGTTTTCCTGAAAGATGATTATGTGGCTTCCCATTTAATAAAGATTTCTAGTGACACTGCTCTACAGAACTAATAATTCCATCATAGAAACTAAGAAAGAGAATAAAATATTCAAGAGTTTTCAAAATCTGCACTACTTAGGACTACTTAACCATCAATTGGCAAATATTATAATATGATGCATGTGCTGTCAAGAGTGTAGTGAGATCCCCTCTCTGATACAGTGATAATGCGAATGTAAATTGGTATAACCTTTAGAAAGAACAATTCAAATATCTGTGTTGAGAACCTCAGGCATATTCATCATTTGGTCTCCTAATTCCCTGTCTAAGAATCTATTTTTTAAAAATAATCAGAAATGATGAGAGAGTGTGTTATATAGACTGTTCAACAGAAGATAGGTTCTAATAGTGAAAAACTGGAAACACTAAGTGGCCCACAATGGGGAAGAAGTAAAATAAATTGTAAAGATAGAGCGTTGCAATGATAAGAAGCCAGATTCTAGACTTACTGGATTAAAATTCTCATCCTGCTATTTACTGGCTGTGTGAGTGGGTGAGTTACGTACGCTAGCTAATTCTTATCAACTCAATTAAAACTAGGATTATGTATATTTTACAGAGCTGTTATGAGAATTAAATATAATATTGAATGGAAATTGTTTAGGCAGTGGCTGGTATATAGTAAGCACTTAAAAGCAATCATGATCATTACTAACAGTAAATGTGCCATTGATTAAATGCTTAGTATATGCTAGATATTTAACAAACATTATCTTTTTTAAATCCTCATTATAACTCTTTGACATATGTGTTGTTAATATTCTCATTGTACAGATGAGGAAACTAAGGAACAGATTGGCTAAGTAGCTTTCCCAAATTCATATAGAGAGTAGGTTAGAGTACTAGGATTTGAAGCCAGGCTGTCTGACTTTGGAGCCCATGCTCTAATCAAACATATTCTATTTCTCACACACTGAAAAATTTTGTGTGTGTGTGTGTTTACTTACACAGTGTGTGTGTGTGTGTGTGTGTGTTTGTGTGTTTACTTACATATGCATATGCATACACACATATAATCAGACACATATTTACACGATGTTTAGAAAAATTTTAAATTATGTATTACCAGTTTTTAAAAGCAGAATGCCAAATTATATATATGATATGAGGCCTACTATGCGAAATGCAAATATGGTTGCCTCTGTGTGGTGGCATTATAGGTGGATTTTATTCTTGATTCTGTAGACATTTCTGTGCTTTCTAACTTTTCAACTGAAGACGTGTGCCACTTTATGAACAGGAAAATTAAAAGAGAACAGATATAGAAAGAAAAGTAATCCAAGGAAGATATAAGGAGAATAGGTTTTCACAGACAGGCTGCCCATCCTCTAATTCTAGCTGTGGAGAAGAGTAGATATTCTGAATAGGCTTACTTCTGAAAACGACTAAAAATGTGAAGTATAAATTAGAAAGCAATGGGTTATAAACACTTACATGTGCCAGAACTGGGGTGGGTATTGGAAAGGCTGGGGTGGGAACTGGCTCTGGCTGGGTAACTATTTCAGCTGGAACAGCTCCGTCTTCATCCTCATGCGGTTTTTGATGGGTGCAGCGACCAATGTCTGCATTTTTGAAGGATATAGGCTGTGCAAAGTCCATGGGGCTAATGGAATAGATAAAATTACACATTTTCTTATTTTTCATTGTCTTGCTTCCTTACAATTAAATCAACCCCCTCCCGCCCTTCCTTTTTTTTAAAGGCCATCGGTACAATTTCCTAAATCTAACTTGACGTTCTTCATTGTTTCCTTCCCCCCATGGTTTTGGAGAGTGTAGGTGCTACATTGATCCTCCCATCAGAACAAACCAACCAATCAACCCAAAATAACTAAATAACATAAAAACAGTAGCGAGGAGATTCACTTACACAGAGTTAATAACTAGGTTCCATACACAGCCTTCAAAAGGAGGAATATTTCTTAGTGGGGAAGGTTGAAATTCAGGTGGAGCACCCCCAATGAAAAGCTTTTTAACTTCAATCGCTTGTTCTACTGTCAGGTTTTGCATATGCCTTCTGTCTTCATCAACTTGAACAGTAAAGATGCTGATAAAACATTTAAAATAAACAGGTATAAAACACATAACATCCAATACAATCGACAATCAAACTCTTTGGTGCCATCCCTTATTCCTCCCTCCCGTAGCTACTATGTGAGCCCAAATTTGATAATTAGCTATTCTACATTAAACAAATGATACTGTTTCTGGGGATCTTGTCCCTCTGCCTCTCTCGTTAACTCTCCTCGAGAGTTAACTGAAAGAAAGCAATGGTGTAGCTGCAGCATTAGCCTCTGGTGGTGTTGACAGCAGTGGTCTATAGCGCAACACAGGAGCTCATAGAGCGAGGCCTCTGTACTGTGTAGAAATGTCTAATCGGATAAGGCTCAGTGGGTTTAGCACAGCATGGGGTCACTTTTCGTTTGGCTCTTTATTTCTTGGTTTGTGCTAGCTATTATCTCCTTGCCAGGGGACAAACTGTACTCCTGAGAGCTTAGATTGCAGGAGTCAACAGCAAACACTTACAGGACATTTTATAAAGAATGTAGTTGCTGGCTTTTGAATAGAAGAGGCAGGCAAGAACATCACACTAATTGTTCCTTGCAATGATTTTCCTTAGTGGCTGTTTCATTAATTTCCCTAATTTGCTTATGAGAGATAACTCACACACGACTAATTGAGAACCTCAAGCTACTTATTCACAAAGATCCTTGGATCCCGGGGCAAAGAATCAGAAGGAGACAATAAGTTCTGATGATGAAAATGACCAAAGGCATTTTCTCTTTTGTTCTAGAAGCAGGTTTTGTACTTCTGTCTCAACAGTAAGCTTGGGGCTATTAGTCATATTACTAGTCATATTATTGCTCAAAATTTACTTTAGATCTGATCTGAGGAGAAAACTAAAGTATTTAAGTGGAAAACTCAGTCCCGAAATGCCATCTTTACTTGATGTTATGAGAAATAAAAACCACATGTAGAACTAGAAACAATAAACTAGGGCAAAGATGCTTTGAAATGGCACTGAGCAAACTCCACACTTTGCAACAATTCGAATGTAAGAGAATGGAACAAAAATGGCTTATATTGTGGCTCAAAATGTCATTGTTCAGGGGGTATAGAATAGGCATGCTGAATTTAGTTTCAAAGGAAAAATAGGGGGAAATGACATATTGGTTTTTCACCAGACTCTGGATGAGCGTGTTGGCAAAATTCAGGAGGTTCAACCTCATTGCTAAGAATGTTGGTGGTTTTGAGACTTTCAGAAAATTACTCACTTCTGGGTATGTGTGACTCACTGAGAAGTCCTCTTCCCCTTTCCCACAATACCTTTTTTGTTTCTTTTGCTAAAAGCACCGTCTTGCATGATAGTGTTGTTCCTCGGGGTTTTCATGAGGGGTTTAAACCACTGTTAAAGATTGTTCAAGGACAGCAAATCTCTGTTCTGTTAGAATTTTTAAAGGGCCAGAGGCCCTTCTCTTTCTGATGTGGACTCTCTAGTCTGGTTGTGCTCCAAGGACTGTCATAGTGTTCCTGTCTTACTAGTTCTTTTCTTACTAGATCATGTGGTGGAGACGTGGCATGGACATGAGCTTTCAGAAGGAAAAGACTGGAACTAAGTATTAGTTACTAGCTGTGTAAACTTGGGCCAGTTATTTAATCTCACTCAGTCTCATTTCATTCATTTATAAAATGAAGATACAAATATGTAGTTCAAACAGTGAAAAACATTAATTAAGGGATTGCACTGAGGCTCTTTTACTTACTAAGGGCATTGCAAGAAGACTATAGGTAAATTCTGCTTGTATTTTACACTCTAGTGGCATCAAATCTATATAATTTATTTAGTTGTTTTGTAAAGAGGGACATTACCAACATATCCATTGTGATTCTGGTATATTTCCTGTTTCTCAAGTAACTATTCAATAATTCTTTCTTGATGACCTACTATGTACAAAAATTACTATAATAACATTACATTATTATTAGTATTATGGTAGGTCAGCTGTATTTTCTTATAATTTCCACAGCTGATTCTTGAAGTTTCTGTTTCTTGTTTGTTTGAAATACTGGTCTAAGTTTTTTTTTTTTTTTCAAACCACCACCAGTTGGATTGTATATATGGAAGAAGATATTAAGAAAAGTGCCTGACATTTGTAATTTACATGAAAAAATGAAATTTGAAAATTTTTTCATTGGATATATTTTGGATGATAAGAAAGAAATAATCTGGATTGCAGTGTCCACAACATGATCTCACTGCAGAAATCTCAAATTATGCCTGAAATATCCGATCCCTTTGTGGTCTTTAGCCTAATTCCATACCTGTATGAAGAATGCTCTCACAGAGAAAACCTACTTGTCTACGCATCGACTCCAGGCCTTAGGGTTTAATGTTTTTGTCCAGTTAAAACCACCAGCTACTTTGGTGGACTCTAGAAGGATCAGAGGGCAAAGCAGCTGGAAAAGCAGGGATCACTGTAATACCATAGAATTAGATACCGAAGTGATTGAAGTGAGATTCTTGCAGACAAAGGGATAGAAAGGGAGACAAGGGAGGAGGAGTAAAGAGAGACAGAGGGGGAGAAAAAGGGCCACGTGCAATCTTGAAAAGTTCACCTCTCAATTTGGTAAAAAGCCCATGATTTTGTGAGGTGGTATTAAAACTACCACCTTATCTAGGAAAAGATCATTATCATTCCTAAAAGAAATGATAATTGACATTTATGGTCTGAAAAGTGTTAGGAGGAAGCAAATATTTAATCAACATGAAGTAGGGCACCAAAAATGATAAGAATAAGTAGTTGGTGAGCACAGATGAAGGTGTCATATATATCTGGGTTTAAATCCCATCTCTGTTCTTTACTAGGGATGTGATTTGGGGCAAGTCAGTTAATATTTCCTCATCTGTGATGAAAAGATATTAATACAGATCTCACATACATTTATAACGATTAAAGGATAAAATCTTAGTCTAGTATTTGATATAGAGCATATCCTAGAATAGGTATGAAGCATTAAAAATATTTCTGGGTAAAGTTATTGGGGTCATTAATGATCTCTGGTTAATCAGTTAATTGTAGCACTTTCTCAAAGGATAGGTGATGATTTTTTTTTGACCTTAGAGTGCTGAATGAGACATTATGATAGCAAATGTGTTCTTGCTTTGCCATAGAGTTCAGTGACTCTGCACTAATATGTCCAATACATTATCCTTTAATTAACAGCAAATGGCAAAACCGTTTGTTTATATGGCCAATTAACTGAATGATCAGCTTTCAGTGATGTACTATACACTGAGCTTAATGAAATAAAAGTTGGATTGATAGTCAACAGCTGTGAGGTTGGCATAATAAAATGCCCTTCCTGAAGAAACACCTGTTAAAAGGACACTTTAGCGTGACATCATAATGCACTAGGGAATGTCAGAATCCTTCCTCTACAAAATAACATATTTGAATGATTTTGGGGCAATTATGTTTCTCAAATCTGCATTTGCTTATTAAAAGTCTTTAAAGTTTTAAAACTTTAAAACTTTCTTCTCACAATGAAGAGGATTAATTTTTGGCAAAGGACCTGAAATGTAGTCTAGAAGATAGTAATCTAGAGCATTCCTAAATGAAAACATTATGTTTGCATTTCTCCTCAGAGACCATGACTGTAATATCTGGCTATTAGATTAGTAAAAATTCTTAGTTTGTTCAAATATTGATCCCTCATTTATCTTAATCATGGTTTCTAAACACCTAGGTTAGTAGACACTCTGCAAGAATGCTTAGTATCAATTCAGCCCACAACCTTAGGTTCTATATTATAATAGAAAGAATAAGCCAAGGAAAGCTTTTTCATTTACTTAGAAGATAAGAAATCCTTAACACTTATCTAAACTGTTATCTACACAAGAGGATAATTAGAAAATGTAGGTCTTTAATTATAGAATAGCATCTGCTTACTTGAACTACTGCTACATATTCATACTGTTGTTGTATTTAATAGTATTCTTTGTGCTCTGAGGTTTCATCAGATTTGATTTCTAGTTCTTTTCTATGTTTAATAAATGGATTACTGATTTGGAGACCTGAAGTCTCCAGGCTTCTGTTTTCTTTTTCTCTAATTGTCCTTCTAAAATAATTACTTCTCCGAGTTGTCATATAGCATTCAGATGAAAACTATACGTGACTTTCCCAGTACATTAAGTATAAAGCATTCCAAAGAAATGAGAAATCAGTTTATAACACTATTATAGCCAATTCCCTGACTCAGAGCTGCATCTGCAGAGGTGGCCTCCACGCCATGACGGCAGGATAGCAACCTTTTCCTTCTCTCTGTCAACTCTGCTCCTTCAGGAAGTCACTCTGCAGGGACCCTGCACACCCTGGTGGGAGACAGGGATGAAGTATGCATGTACCAGTACTCGGCAGATCCCGCAGCTGCTGCCACGCGTTGTACCTGTGACAGGTTTCTAAGCAGCTGCCATAACTGCTTTGGAACCTGAATGAAATAGCAACTGCCAAAGGCTGCTGGCTCCGGCTGAGCTATTCTACATGTTTCACTATGTGCATACCTTATTTGAGAAGAGAATATTTGAGGGGTGCTGAGGGAGGATTTTTCTTATCTATAGCTTCAGAGGATGCATTTGCTTTTCCCCAAGGTGGAGAGGAGAAATGCACAGAATAGAAATGTGAGGAGTAGAACTCCTAAGGGCCAAGGTAAATGAGGTTTCTGAAGTATGAAATGTAAAGAAGAAGAAATTAAGTGACTTGTTAGTTTGGCAATGCATCACATGTCCATACATACAAAGGCCCAGTCAGAGATTACGGTGCAAAGGAGTTCACGTTAGTAACGACAGTAAGGTCTCTAGGGCTATTGTTACCCTCTAGTTCTCTCTACATGAACGGAATGTTCTCTCCCGTCGTGAAACAGACTTGGCTCTGGTTTGACAACAATCTTCCTCATTGTTCGTGTGCCTGTGGAGAGATGTACTTCCAGACGGCCTTTGTTCAGGAATATTGCATAATAGGCCTGCAACAGCAAATGGTTATTCAAGATTAGAAGGAGTCTCATTTATGACTTAGCATTAGAGGTTTTCTGACAGAACTGCAGATTCATCTGCTCTGAGATCTTACCCGAGAAGTTAAAACTCAATATTTTCTTAAACAATATTTTAAGCAGCTGGAAATAGCTCTGTAATCATTTAGCATTTTTGCTTGTTAGAGGATGTGAAAAGTGGGTGTAGTAATATAGTAGTCTCTGTAAAGCAGATCTGTGATGCCGAAAGTAACAGCTGTGCTTGCAGTGGATCTCTAACTCACAAAACCCATCAGGAAACAAAAGGTGTCAACAAAATCCTCTCCCTTATATTTACAAGTGGACTGCCAGCTCCTGAAATCAGGTCTGACTCCCAACCTCACGGCAATTTGAGTCTTTAGACTTCAATTTGTTCTCTGAGCTGGTGGAATAGATTGCTATCACCAATATGTAACTTGTCTCCCTCATTTAGAAAGAAGGAAGACAATTTTTCATCCACAAACATGCCTGCTTTCTTTTTGCTACCGTTACTATAGCAACCGGTATGGCTTTGAGATCAGATTATGAACCCTAGGGAGCTTGAATGCAGTCCTCATCCCCAAAGCTGATTCTACGTGTGCTCCCTTTCTTATGGAGCACAGGGGCACTTGCTACACAATAATCACTCAGTCCTCCACGAGTCACCTGCAGTGGTGGAAACGGTTTCAATCAAACATCATGTCTCCTCCAATTTATTGAATTGTGTATGTAGCTGTGTGTCCAACACAAAATGTCCAGAGGATCGGATTAGTGCTCACCATCCATCAAAGGAGCCACTTCAAACTACTCACTCAATTAAGATTTTCTTAGCTGATGGATTGTTTGATGTCTCAAACCCCTTTAGCAGAACATAATCACAAATAACCCTATGGGTAACAAAACTGTTAGCTTTGAAAAATAAAATATGTCAATTTAACCAGCAATGATTCTACGACAGACATGAACTATTTATCATTGTTTCTTCTTTCAGATAGCATTTACTGAGATTTTAAAAGCTAAATATTTATTATCATTAAAATGTTGAAACATTAACATGCTATTTCTAATTTGCTTTGTACTATAGTACTTAATATTGTCTCTTTTTAATTGTTTTAATAGGATCATGTTTTATTTTAAGAACTATCCTGAAAGCTGATAATTCAAGTTCATTTATTTAGTACTGATGAGGAGAAATTTGGAGCTTAATTATCTGGAGAAAGTTGGTGCTTAGTTATTTGACAATGACCTAGGAAACAAATATCATTTAGTAAAAATCTATTTCAGAATGTTTGATCTAGTCCTCTGATAACTAGTTTATGATTTGGAATAGTGAGAAAATAATTTTAGTTTTCAGGGTTAAAAGATAAAAAATTTAAAAGAGCATTTATATTTTACAAGTATTCAGTGCTCATGTGCAGTAAGGAATGAGATAAAAATACTTTTTTCCCCTTTACTCTTCAAAAAATAAATTTTATTATGACTATTTGATACATTTCTCACAATGCAATGGACATACATGTAAATGATGCACCTATGTCCACAATTTACAATTCAATGAATACCTGAGAATCTATCACCAAGGTTAAGAAGCAGTACTTTTGTATCTCCTATCAGCTTCTTCCCAATTTCATCCCCAGCTTCCCTATCTTAGAAGTAACCACTAATGTGAATTTTTATTTCCTTGCTTTTTGAAAATCATCATCATCATCATCATCATCATCATCATCATCATCAGGCCTAAAAAATAGAAATTTATTTCTCTTAGTTCTAGAGGCTGAGAGTCTGAGATCAGGGTGCCAGCGTGGTCAAGTTGTGGTGAGAGCTCTCTTCCTGCCATGCAAATGGCCCTATCTTCTCACTATGTCCTCAAATGGCCTTTCCTTGGTGCCTCTACATGGAAAAGAGATCTCTTTCTTCCTTTTTGTTCTTTAATTGAGATGTAATTGACATACAACATGACATTAGTTTCAGGTATTTAGCATAATGAATTATATTTGTATATATTGCAAAATAATCCACACAATGTCTAGTTAATGTCCATCACCATACAAAGTTAAAATTTTTCTTTTTTGTCTATGAAGGGAACTTTTAAGATCTACTCTCTTAGCAACTTTCAAATATGCAGCACAGTATTACTAAATATATTTGCCATGCCGTGCATTACATCCCAGGACTTAATTTGTTTTATAACTGGAAGTTTGTACCTTTGGACTCCCTTCACCCATTTTATCTGCCCTCTCTGGCAACCACCAATCTGTTATCTGTATCAGTGAGCTTGTTTTCTTTTTTTTTTTTAAGATTCAACATATAAGTGAGATCATACAATATTTGTCTGTCTTTGTCTGACTTATTTCACTGAGTATAATGCCCTCCAGGTCCACCCATGTTGTTGGAAATGAAGAAAAATTTCATCCTTTTTTTAGGGCTGAACAATATTCTTAGGAATAAATATATGTATATAGTCATATATATTATATATTATATTCATATAATATATATTATTTATTCATATATAATAGAACTACTCTCTATATAGGAATATTTATATGTATATCTCTATCTATCTATCATCTATCTGCCACAACTTCTTTATCTATTCATCTGTGGATAGATGCTTAGGGTGTTTCTATATCCTGGCTATTGTGAATAATGCTGCAATGAACGGGGAGTGCATATATATTTTGAGTTAGTTTTTTTGTTTCCTTTAATTAATTAAATGCCAATAAGTGGGATTGCTGGATCATATGGTAGTTTTATTTTTAATTTTTTGAGGCACCTCCACACTGTCTTCCATCGTTGCTGCACCAATTTACATTCCCAACAACAATTCACAAGAGTTCCATTTTCTCGATATCCTTGCCAACACTTGTTAACATGGATTTTATTCCCTTGCTCTTTAAAAGTTATTTTTGAAAATTCACATGTATATCTATAAACAATATGTTGGCTAGTGTTACTTAAATTAGAGATCTATAAAAATGGTGTCATACAGTATGTAGTGCATTTAAAATTTTTCTATTTAGTTTCTAATATTCATCCATGTTGTTATATTTAGCTGTAATTTATTCTTTTTTACTACTACTTCATAATCCATTATGCAAAAGTGTCAGAATGAATCTGATCTCCAGCTGATGAACATTTGGGTTGTTTCTAGTTTTTCTGCTATTATGAAGAATACTGCTATGAACATTTTTGCACACGTCTCACTATGCACATGTGCAAGAGCTTGGGAGCTATACCTAGGAGTGAAATGCTGTCTTGTAGAATGTGCACATATTCAACTAGGTGGCTATAACAATCGACTCTTTCCATCATCAGTGATTTAGGATTCCATTTGATCCAATCTGGCTAATACATGGTATTATCATATTTCTTAATATTTTACCAATCTAGTGGGTATAAAGTCCAGTGTGGTCTGAAATTGCATTTACAACTGAGGACGAATATTCAAAAAATGTTTTTGGGTCATTTATGTTTCTTCTTCTGTGAAATGCCTGTTCAAGTCTGCCCATTGTTGTATATGTTTTCATTTTTTCTTATTGGTTTGTGAAAGATTTTTTTGTAATCTGGTTATTACTTTTTTTTTAGGTTATATGTGTTCTAAGTTTCCAATATTGGAGTTTGTCTTTTGTGTTGTTTGACGATCAGAGAGTTTTAATTTTAATAAAATTGCACTTGTTTATAATCTACAATCGAGATTATAAATTTATTACTTTGTTTTGTTCAGTAAATCTTTCTCTTCCCCAAGGTCAAAGTTATCTTTCTATATTTACTTCTAAAATGTTTTTCACTTTATATTTAAGATTATAATTCATTGGGAATTTATTTTTCTGTTTGCGGTGAAGTAGAAATTTACTTTTTATGTGTTTATAACCAATTGCTCTGAAATCATTCATTGAAAGGTTCACTTTTTTTTTAATGATATGCAATGCCACCTATTGCCAAATGTCATTTCCATCTATATTTGAGTATATTCAGGACTCTCTATTCTGTTCCACTGGCAGAGTTATCCATAAATTAATACTATATTACCATGATTCAAAACTCTAGCTTCTAAATAGCTCCTGATAGGATAGCCTCCCTACCTTCTTATTCTATTTTGGAAGTCTCTTAGGTTTTTGATCTTGGATATAAATTTTAGAATTAGCTTGTTATGATTCACAAAACGATAAGGGGATATTTTTATTGAAATTGAATCTACATATCATTTTTGGGAGAATTGACATATTTTTTTAACATTCTTTCCATTTACATGTTGAACATGCTTATTTATTGAGTAACTTTAATATTTTTTAGTAAAGTTTTATAATTTTCTCCATATAGGTCTTATATTTGTTTTGTTACATTTGTTCTTCAATTAAATATTTGTTCTTGTACAATATTTACTTGTTCTTTTCTTGCAGCACTGGATAAAACAAGTGCAGTAATAATAATCATCCTTTTTTGGGGGGCTTGATTTTATAGGAAATATTTATAATATTTTCCTATTAAGAATACTTGTTATGGTTTTCTTTAACTCAGGAATCGGTGCTAAGTTTGCCAAACATTTGTCTTTATCTACTGATTATATGATTTTTACATTTTCTAATATTAAATCACTCTTGCTTGCCTGAGATAACCCAAATTACTCATGGTTATACAGCTGTACATTCTGTTTGCTAATATTTTATTTAGGCTTTGTTTCTTTTTGGTGGGGGCAATAAGATTTGTTACATAATATTATTAATTACCAAATGTTAAATGCTAAAAGTGATTTAAAAGACACATGTAATCACAAACAATACAACCCGACTTACAAAAATGCATATATCCTTAAGGATGTGTTTGTAAAGCATTCCATCCTTTGGCCATGGCAGACTAGGAATTTCTATGAGCACTTTCACTGAGCAAAACTAGATGAAATGGCCATTCTCTGCCTCCCTGTGTCCAGAGAGGGTGGAGTGAGTCAGGTTCTAAGAGACTACATTTGTGTTGGCTAACGGAACTAGGAAACAAATCCTAGAAGAAACTTAAATTTAAATTTAAGGAATCCTACCTGGATATTTACAGATCTGGTAAGGAATTGGACTTAGAGAGAAGAGAAGATTAATATAATTTGAATATATTTTAAGCTTTCTCTCCTTATATATGAATGATAAACCCATATGAAATATAGGTGAAAATATAAGCGTGACTGCACCTGGAATTGACCAACAGGAAAATCCTAGTGAAGATAATTGTCCTAAGAAGATGATAGTGAAAATAAATAATGCAAATCAAAAAATAGAAAAGCAATTTAGAAACCCTAAATACCTTTCTAATCTCTTTATAAAATAATTGCTTTATATAAGCATTAGAGAAAATGCATTAATAACAAGGTGTGAGGGTACCTGTCCAGTTTGCCTTCGTTTTCTCCTAGGTGGTGCTGGTGTCCCTCCACTTCCCAAGAGAATGATCCCAGATTCATTTTTGGTGCTGAAGGACAGGTTGATTTCTGTTCCCACATCAATTGGCACAGGGGGCAGCTCCACAAAACCTGGCTTGGGGAAGCTAACAGTGTAAACATTCTTTGGGTAAAAAGAGAGAAAACAAGAAAGCATTAGAAATGAATGAAAATTTAAGTTAGTTTCTCCATCCTACTCACCCTCCTCAATGCACTCAATGTTATCATATACATCGTAGTTTTAGAAAGCATGAACACCCATAGTCACATGGAGAGTTTAAGAGCAATTGAAGAAATAGTATTTCTAGCTCTAAATGAATTTTCTGAGCAATTTGGGTTAAAATAAAAATTCTGGCCTATGTTTTTATTCTTGAACTTTTGATTTAAAATATAGAAGATTATCATTGATAGATAAAATTTTCTTTTGGTTTAAATCTATCTTGCTAAATCTCCCTTGAAAATGCTCTAATTAATCCTTTGAATACCTTCTATCAACTATTTGTTTATGTTTCATAGTTGAGTATGACCATGTCTCTGTCAGCATTCTTCCTCCATGATGAGCCTAAGGTAAAGAAGCTCATTGCTATCAAGTGTATAAATATACTCTAGAGGAATTTAAAAAATTCTAAATCTTAACAACAAATAACTCAAACATTTCATAGTCCAGTTTTCCTCTCACAAAAATAGTATCATTGTTGTTGTTGATAATAAATTTAAACAGCAACATTTTAGACAGTAACAAAATGCAAAAGGAAGAAGTAAAAATCACACCCCCATCCCAAAGCTGTGATTTTTATAATTCGTTCATTAATTCATTCATGCATATATTCATTCATTTATGAACATAGTCCACTTCCTCTCTCCTCCTCTCTGTTTTTAAACTGAATCATGATGGGCATGTTCATTTGTAACTTCTTTTTTTTCACTACATATGTTGGAGATATCTGTCATTAAACATAGATCTCATCATTATTTTTAATTCATATAATTCCATTGTAAGAATGTGCTAGGATTTAGTTAAGCAAGCCCATGTAGTTGGGCCATGTAGTTGTGCTAAAAAGGCTCATTTTAAAAGGCCTGGATTTTGCTGGCATAGAAGCAAGGAATCTTTTAACGAGGGATATTTTCCCTCATAGTGTTTCAGGCCCAGTTAAGCTGACATAAGTGTTGTAAAATATATAATCTATTTTCTATTCCAATTTTCAAATCATAGAGTTTTGGGTAGTTTAGATAAAACCACTGTGTAGACTTTTCAATATTTATCCACATCAAATTTATACTTCATATTTTAGTTGCAGAATAATTCCTGGTTACTGAAAAGTGCCTTTACAGAATAATCATTTACACACATATAGGCTATTCATTTTCTGGACAGTTTTTCATCCTCATGTATATATCTTTTGCATGTGGATGAGAGTTAGGCTTTGGAAAATTAAAACTGTTGGTAAAACTTTAAGAGGCCAGAATGAATACTTAGAGATTCAATCCGGTATGAATTTCCTTTTTCCTTATTCCTAAGCTTCTCAGGGTGGATATCTATGGCTAATTCCAAATTGGAGCCTGTAACTTTGCACAAAAAGACCCTGAAAGTTCTATTCCAGTCTTTAAACTTGATATTTCAGTGGTGGATTCACTTTTTCTTTTTCCCGGTTCTCTAATCATTTCCCATTGCAATGCTTTAAAATAATTTTAGTTGGAGGGAGCAGCTAAAATGAATAGTTGTGTCTTATTAGGGTAATTAAAAATTTATAAGGATGTGGCAATAGTTAAACCAGTCTGTGCATATATTAAACTCCAGTGAATTGTACATTTGAAATGGGTAAATTGTATGGTATGTGGATATCTCAATAAAGCTGTTTTACCAAAAGATATGTATATATAAATATGGTATATTTAATATTTTCTTTTAAAAAGAAACTCATCAAATTCAGAATTCAGATAAAATTCTTACTAATATTTGCTGATGACTGTTGGCTCTTGTTTATAGATATTTTAAGAGAGCAGAGCTGGGACCTGTGTTTCTCTCTCAGGTGGGTCAGCCCCTATTGAAGAATCAGGGCAGAATAGTCAAGTAGAATCAGGGGGCTGCTGGGCTGCTTTGGCAAAAGTGAAAAGACATTTAAGATATCTGATAACAGGGGACTTTTCAGCCATGTCAAAGACAGGTCTTTGTAGATGGTTCCCAGTCTGCGCATTTTCAGAGAAAAGGAGATTTGACTTCCTGGCTGTAGATGAGATGCTATGCATTAATAATTAAGGTATAATTTATTACTAGCTATTTGTGTAAACTCTAACACATTCCAGAAAAGCTATATATGATACATAAAAATGAAATAAATTTAAAATAGATGACAAAAATGAGGAAAAAGGAAAAAATAGAGTTGGAAAGGAAGAGAGAATCGAAAAAGAGATGAATATTAAAATATATGCTATGAAGTACTATAGATGTGGGAAACTGGCTCACAATTTTGGGTCTTCCTAGTATCATTTTCTAGGTTGGGTTGATTACAGTCATTTATAGAAGTGCTCCAATCTTGCTTTATCGTTTACATCTAGCTAAGACTAGGGTCAGTCAGAATTCACAACATATTAACAAGGGACTGGTTCCTGTAAGAGCACCCAAACTAAATAAGTGAAATTGGATACGAATGTATTTAGGAAGCCAATAAAAACAAACTAACCTCCAGGGAACACCCTTTGATAACACCAACATAATCAGGGCTGCTCAGTATATTATACGGAGTTCTTGAAATTTCAATATCTTTGAGGCAGCCAGAATATTTCTTCAAATTTACTTCTGGCCTGTTGAAAAGTTACATGGAAAACAAAAGCAACATTATTAGGGCAAGGTCAGTATAGTATCTGTGACTACTGGTCACAAGCCATGTAGAGAACACTGACACACAAATGGGCACATGTCTCTCATAACTGTTCACATGTGCACACATGTACCCAGAAAACTGTGCTTCCATTTTCTACTGGTTAGATTAAGTGGATGTTAATACCAGCTTGCAGAAGGAATCTTTATGTATTTCTTTTTCTCCTTTAAAAAAATAATCTCATCCCCAGCGTTTAAATACTACAAGATACAGGAATTGACTGACTTCTTAAGTTCATCATATGCATGTTATTGTATTTCTTTTTTCCACCAAAGAGCAAAGAATTGTGTAGGTAGCATAATCAAACCATACACCAAAAAACGTTAAATAAAATCTTATTCAAAATTTAGGGAAAAAATTCGGAAACATTTATTTTGAAAATAAAATATTTCTGTCATTAAGACTTTTTTGGGGGCAGCTGAAGAAAAAGATAATTTTATATTTCTCTTTAAAACTTTTTAACTAAAACAAAGCCTAAGGGACATCTTAGGCTATGTAATCTTTTGGATTACATAGTTTTAAAAAAGATACTTTAAAATTGGATTTACAGATTGACCCCAAAGTTCTTATTTTATATCGGAGCAATAACAAAATGAAGCAACCAAAGACACAAAACATACTTTAATTTTTCCAATGAAGTTGAAAATGGCTTCTATACCCAAACTACACGTGAATGTCTACATTTTGATCACTAATTCTTAAAAAGAAATAAACATGCTAGCACACAGTAAGTGCTCAACAAACATAAGCTAGCGGGATGTCACTAATAATGATACTTCTTTATTTAGTCTATAGAATTGCTAGTAAATTGAACTTCCTGTAATGATGAAAATATTCTGTTCTCCACTGTCCAAACAGTAGTGACTAGCCACAGGTCGCTATTGGCAATTGAAATGTAGCTTATGCAAAGGAGAAACTGAATATTATTATTTCATTTTATCTAATTTAAAGTTAAATTAAGCCACTATAGCTAGTCACTACCGTATTGAACAGTGCAGATCTGCAGGTATAGAAAAAAAATACATTTTTGCATCTGTAAAAACTGTCCAATCAATACCAAAATACTATACTTATTAGGATAATAATTAATTATATCCACATTGTCCCATGATGCCAGGATTCCCTTTTCTGTCTTAATAAAAAAACATATGGCATGAGGAAAAACAAGTGGGAATGCAAATCAGAACTTGGCAGTGTGTATCAGATGATTTATGTCATGCCAGGTATTTGTTCTGTTTTTAACTCTCTCTCTGGAACTGCTTTATTTTATTTGATCATTTCCCCGTGTTCCCAAGGTCTTCTCTTTCTGCTCAGTTAGTTGGTTATTATGTAGAACACACCCAACTGGAGGGTGAGAATCTTGCTTATATCCTTATTGTATAAAGGGAGGGAATGGGCGAATTTCATTCGCAGTGTTCATTTGTTTCCATATTTTCTTTTAGAGGAAGACTGATTTATCACAATTTTTTTCTGAGATCTTCTCAGTAAAGCAAATCACTCTTACAAGTTATATATTTCACATCTCATGGAAATACAAAAACCATTTCAAAATGCAATGATTTATCAAGCTCAATGTTATGAAAATAACAGGGCATAAGCAATCACATATGGTGATCAAACTCCTAATGGTAACTACAGGCCCCTGTTTTCTCTGTTTGCCTCAAAGGCAAAATTACAAAGCTACACAGTGTCATTCCAGAGTTTCATTAGCATATATTTCCATTAAGAGCCGGCCTTTGCCTTTTAGCCATCTTAGCAAACAATACGACTGGTCTCATAACTATCGTGATAAAAGAAACTTTTTTTGCACTTTCATTTCTATATATTCTAGTTTCTGGCCTTAAATGTCTAGTTTTGCTTTAAAAATTTCTTGGTTCAGTTCATCTTTATTATCTCCTTTCCAGAAATATGGCATGGTTAGGCTCTGAAATACCAAAACGCCAGGCTTGAGCTCTAGCCAGCGTGAGCCAGCCTGCACCTCTCTGGAGTTTGATCAGACACTGACAAGAGGCTTGTTGCTAATAGCTTTCATGCTAACATCACTCTGGAAATAGGAATTAAAATGCTCCCGAGAAGCTACGGGGACTGTCCGTAAACTTCTTCACTGTTAATGCAAACACTTGTAGTAAACAGTATTTCCAAAGATTCCTTTTATCTGGCTTCAGAGTTAATTCTAAATAAACACGGCAATAAATAAGCAGCTTTGCCAAGAGGTGCAAGGGCTGTGTAAACATTTGCTTATTTTCAGGCTCGCAAAAAGCAACAAGGCAGTGGTGAGCATGTGGGAGCACAGGTTGATTGTTCAGCAGACGACATGGTACCAGAGAGACCAGAGTCTGGAGCTCAACCCAAGAGACTGCTTTGATCTGTTCCCCAGAACTAGATTATGCCCATAAATTTGACCATCTGCCTTTCTTGTGGGTGCTGCTGAGTGTGTGCACCAGGGGGCACTGTGCTCAGGTGGTTGAACAAATAAGCAAAGAAAATCATCTGGTGAAGTAAGTTCAATTGCAGCCCAACTGATAATGAATAAGCAGCAGCATCTTTATAAGCAAAGGCATGAGAACTATCTCAGAATGCATTACTTGCTCATGAAATGAACTGTGAATGAAGCTGCATAGCTGTCTCTCTGCTTCTGCACCGCTGCTTTATCTAAGAAGCCACATTTACCCAACCCATGCACTTGAAGAAGACATGCATAAATTTAAATTTTACCTTGCTTTCATACTAGGTCAATGGGAAGGAAAAAAAAAAAACACGATTTACTTATAATTGCATTTTATTTAGTAAACAATAAACTTTAACCATAAATCTTTCTAAAATGCATCTCATAGGGATCTTCAAAGGAAAGGAATTTAAAAATCAACAGTGCAGAAAACAGACATATGTCCTTGACCACAGTAAAATTAGAATCCAAATATGACTATTTCCTATACTAGTCTGTTGAAAACTTGTATTTTGAAATATGAACTTAAAGCATTCATTTCTCTCAATCTTATGAATGGAAAAATGTGCAAACGTTATGCTGAGGTATTTATGACTAGCTTCTATTGTCTCTCAGAGAGCTTGAAGTTAATACATGTAAAATATTTTATATTTACCAGATCTTTTGAACTTTATCAAAATAACAGCTATGAATTCATAGCTCCTTGATTAGTCACAAACATATATATATATCTAAAATTGTTTTGAAATAATGTACAATACCAAAGACATATTATATTTATAAAATGCTGCACTGTGAAAGTAAAAACATCTAGCAATAAAGACTCATTAATCTGCAAACTAATACATATACTCATCTCAATAAAGTTATATACACATTTGCAGATAATTCCTAAAAATCACTTTATAGTAATTAAAACCAAGTCTTCAGTAAATAAATGAAGCTATGCTTGGACAGCCTTATTTTGACTATATTTTTAATTCACTCATAGAGTATTTAGTTAATGATCTTGCAAAGTAAGTCTTAGACTTGAACAGATTCTGAATCCCTAGTATTTATATGGTACTTGGCACATGGGAGATGCTCAACTAACACTTATTGAATGACTAACTGCATTTCTATTCAAATACATTTGATTTGTAATGATTTTTCTTATCAGATACTTTAAATCTATATTCCTAACACAAATATCTTATAAAGTAGATAAATGCAGAGCCAGTTTATCTACATTTCAACTTATGCTTTTCAACTTATACCCTTGAAAAACTGGAATTACACAGTTGCCTGGTCTACTAGTTTAGATACAGGGAGAAGAGTAAACCTCAGTCTGTGTGCTAGGTATCATAAAATGAAGTTGAAGTTCTGTTGCTCATTTGGAAAATATGTAAATAATTGACTACTATACTTTTTAGTTATTCTGGGATCCCTCCAATTGTAACATGTCTTTTTTTAGAGTAGAAATACCTAAACAAGATTTTTTAACCATTAAAAACTAACTAAACAAAACAAACCAAAAATAAAAAACATGGTAGTCTGTATTTATAATAAACTTTTATGGTTTAACCAAACCAATTCATCCCATTTTAATTAAATTGAATTAACATTCGGCACCAAATACTCTAACTTTAATTTCTTATAAGATGTTTTATAACAAGCAGTAAATGAATTAAATACCACATGAAATATTTTCCAACATTTTTTAGTTACTTGTATATACTTTTTGAACTAACTACACTAGGTTATATGGATCTCCTCATCCTGTAATCTAAAAAAAATATATGAGAAATTAAAAAAAAAATATGTTGGCATGGGCACAAGAATAACTAATACAGCTTTAGCATTAGGCACATGGGAAAGCTCCACTACACCATTATCACGCTAATGCTTAGCAAATAGATTATAAACACAGCATCCTGGAACACTGACTAATTTTTAGAACACTAAGCAATGTCAGTGTGCCATTATCTCCAGTGAATATGCAAGGAGAACAGCAATTACAAGACCCACATTCAACTCTAGTGTCCACCTTTAATTACTTTTATAATCCTTTTCCTCAGGTGAATGTAAAGAAACTAATGAGTCCCAACCATCTCTTCAACAAGGATATCAAATTAATCTTTTGGTTTCTAAATCCTGGTGTTGTAACATGCAACATGATTTTTTTTTTTTTTGATTAGGCCTTTCTGCAACTAAAGGTTACATGACATTCCTGTTGTCATTAAACTTCAGAACTTTAGTGAGCATAGTGGTCATTTAATTAAAGCTTAATTCTTAGCTCTAAATATACACTAAATTACCTCAAGTTTCTCAGTGTTGGCAGACCGCCAAAATATATTTTGTCATCTGCTTTCAAGTCAAGACCAAAATTGTTTCCAGATGATGAAGTTGCTATGTTCTCCTCCTGGTTAGTATCTATATCTATAATTGATATGTTGGCTGTAAAGGAGAGAAATATTTTAATATTTTACCTGAGCAATACCAACCACATCTATATCATCACTGTTACTTCGAGATATATTTACTTTAGTTCTTGAATTAACATTGACTTTTTCAATCACTTGTACTGTATATGACTATTTCATAATTGCAAAAACAGCATCAATAAAATACATTATTAACCTATTCACAAGGAGAGCATAAAGATAATATCCTGAACATCAATGAAGGCAAACCAATTGTGATAATAGAAGTTTAGATAGATGGGCATAAAGGAACCATTTGACATAGTTTTTTTGTAATATAGATAAATAATTAGAATATAAAGTAAGGTAATTAAGATATACATATCTGATTAGGAGTTAGATTATTAATTAGAAATACACTGAATCTGTGGCTCCTTCTATACATTTCAGCATCCACAGAAGTACTGAGGCTTAGGCTCACCCACAAAGAGATGCAGATGGGATGGTTGTATATGGAAGTGAAGAGATGGGATGTTTGGTTCTGTAAGATGATAGGGGTCCTCGTCCGCTGTAAATTACACTTTTGGTGTGTGATGCAGAGTGTTGTGAGAGAGGTACATACAGTCTTCATGCCTTAGGTGTTAAAAGTATTTCTAATGTGATGAGGATAACAATTCAGAAATAGAAAAAAAAAAAAAAAGAAAACAGAGAGGCACTTCTCTGTTTACATTGCTTTGTTCAGAAAGTAGATGGGAACCGCTTCTCTCACTGATTTCTCCCCTTCATTTTCAAGAGTCAAGCCAGACTATTTCTGAATGATGTGCTTCCTCACCATAATATTTGCTTAGGCCCAGATTTTAACTGCTTATATATTTTGAATCCTTGATGCATATTGAGCCATTAGTTCATTAATATGACAGATTTGGCCTCTAAATCTTTGCATAATATAGGATCTGAATTAGTAAGGGTCTGAACAATGGCCATTTGAACCAATGGATTATAATGACATTTCTAAATGTTTATACTTTAGAAAGCTAGTTCCTTGGATGTTCCTGGTTCAAATAAATATGATCAACACTAGATTAAGCAAAAATTAAACATATATTTTAGTATTACGGCTGCCCAGATCTTTTAAAATGCTGATATGCAATGTAATGCTCCAACAAAGGGACGTAGGGCAAGAAGTATTTTCCAAATTTATTTGACCATGGATCATTATTATTTTCCTTCAACTTATCATCTTTTAGAATAGTGTTCTTTAGAAAACAAAGAGGAATATCAAACTCCAAAATTCCATTATAATCTGTAGCCTTTCCATTCCACAAGGAAGTCTTCAACAAAACCAAACACAATTGCCTTTATAAATGACCAAAATAAAATACCCAAACCTATTAAGACCTCGAATCTTCAAAATAGATTTTGTAAAAATAAACAAACAACAACAAAAAACCTAAAAAAAGAAATCGTCATATTACAAATATTGAGCAAATTAAGATTTTAAAATTTAATTACTTTCATATGCATATTAATTTTATACACACATTTTTTTGGCCTGATTGGTGGCTATAATTAAAAAATTATAAAACTCTTTTCATGACTTTCCCATACATTTTCCTTTTTATCCAGATCCACAAAATAGTTTTCATATGAGGTTGTTGACTGAAAACTGAAAATAGCCTCTTTCTAAGGACTTGGTGCATTTTTTAATGGTGTCTGTGAAAATGAGATTTTGTCTCTATCTCAGGTAAGGCAGTGAGTGCTGGTAGTTTTCTTCCTTCTTCCTGAGAGAATATATGAATTTTTCGAAGTCATTCTAAGAAGAACTGATTAAAGAGCAGAACCACGATTGAATCGAAACTCACTGGCCCAAGTGTTAACTCTGGCAGAGAGACATAGGGTGGCATATTTTTACCGATTTAAAGGAAAGGCTTTACTGTAGCCTCCATGAGTGATAGCGATGAAATGGGTACTACAATGAAATGCTAACACTTGCTTTTATTTCTTGCCCTATTTCTTTCCCTCACAGAATAACTATTAACATAAAATTTCAGAGTTGACAAATTCAGACATCATTTATGGGTAAGCAGGAAAATAAGGATTTTATTAAATACCAGACACAGGGTAAGGGCTTAAATAGCATTTTATAATTGGTGCTGAGTTGTTATACACAAATTGTTTTTACTTTGGTAATTCTTTTCTTTTCCTTCTTAGTCCATTAACAATCTAGATGTCCTTTCTCAATCTTGTGTCCGCACTTGGGAGATCTGGCACACTGCTATTTGTAGCAGACTGTGGTTCTACTAACTGACTTTCAGGGAAGGGAGAATGCCTCCTAAAGGAGTCATTTGAATTTCAAGGGACAGTGCTTTTATAAACTAGTTGAGAATAATTTATGTGAAATGACTAATCTGGTCACTGAAAAGGAGCTATGACCCACATTGCTGAAGCCTTATTTGAATTCTTATCCCTATCTTATCTGCGGAATCTGATCTTGCTAAAAATCCAAGTGACCTTCCTAGAGCTAAACCCAATGGGGTCCTTTTGGCCCTTATCTTGCTCCATATCTATGTAGTATTTGATGTTGTTAACATTTCCTTCCATGTAGGAAGTTTCCTCTTCGCTTCCGTAATGCCAACTTCTCCAGCTTCTCTGACCTTTCCAAACTCATTCTCACTCTCTTTTCCCAGGACTTATTTCTTTGAACATTTCCCTGTTCAAAGGCTCATTCTACCACTTCTCAGGTTTTAGCTATGTGGGTAACCTTACTATATATGTTGGTAGCTCAGAAACACATATGACTAAATCTGATTTTTGCCTAAAAGTCCACATTCAACTGGTGAGACACCATCATTTGCATATCTCCTCAGTACTTCAAATTAATCATATTTCACATCAGAAGGATGATCTTTTTACTCTCAAATCTGTATTATTTATTTTATTCTGTAGCACTATGACCCCCACTCAGTCTTCTAAATTATAGTCATCCTGACTTTCTCCTCACCATCCCACATTTAATCAGTCAACAAAAGCCTTACTAATTTCATCTCCTAAATAACTCTATCTGTCCTATTTTTGAAAACAGCTTTACCAAAGTAGAATTGACATAGTATAAGTTACTCATGTTTAAAGTGTACAAATCAACAAATTTTGAGATGTGTATATATCCATGAAACCATCGACACAATCAAGAAAATGAACCCATCCATCACCTCGAATGTTTCCTTATGCCTCTGTGTCATCCTTCCTTCCATTTTCTCCCTGTATAACCTATCCACAAGTGACCTCTATCTGCTGTGATTATAAGTTCGTTTGTGTTTTCTGTATAATTTTACATGAATGTACTCTTTTTTGTCTGCTTTCACTCAGGATAATTATTTTGATATTCATCCATTTTGTGTGCATACTAAAAGTTCATTATTTTTATTGCTAAATAGTATTCCATTGTGTGGGTATATGACAATTTGTACATTCTCTCATCTATTGATGGGTGTTTGAGGCTTTTGTTTTGTTTTGTTTTGTCTTAGCATCACAAATAAAGGTGCTATGAACATTTGGGTACAAGTCTCTGTATGGATATATGCTTTCACGTGTCTTGGGTAAATACTTAGAAATGGAATGGCCGGTTAATATGGTAGATGTATATTTAACCTTTTAAGAAACTGCCAACCTGTTTTCCAATGTGATTGTATCATTTTACACCCACATCAGCAGTATAGAAGCATTCCAATTGTTTCATATCCTTGCCTGCTCTGGGTATGTTCACTCTTTTTAATTTTATACATTCTAATAACCACATAGCGGTATCACATTGTGGATTTATTTTGCATTTCCCTGGTGTCAAATCTCACTGAAACTCTTACTTCAAGCCATCATTCATCTCCTGCCTGGACTATTATTGGACCTAATTGGTCACTCTGCCTTCAGTTAGGTCTACTGAAAATCTATCTTCCTTATTTCTTTTTTCTCTGATTATTTCTTTCAAGTCCCCCATCCCTTTTGTGGAATCTTCCTTTATTATACATTTTCAATACTGCTGTTTACTCTAGGGTTTTGGATCATCTTATTCTAGATATGACTGCTCGCTTTTTCTCATTCTTATTCAACTACAACTATTTAAAACATGATGATGATGGCTAGTTACTCATTTGTCTCCTAGAGCTCTGCTGATCCTCAGATGCATGCAACTAATTGCTGGCCAATTACATAGCTTCCCTGGGCTGCTAACGATGCTAACAGTTAACCTTCAATACAACATGTCCAAAACAGAAAGCATCTTTCCTAGAAAAATGATTATTTTTCTTGTAATGAATAGCTTGGTAAATGGCACTGACATATTCTTGTTATTAAAGAAAAAACAAACAAAAAGAGAATCATTCTTGATATCCTTTTTTAAAAACTTAGCCCCCACATATCAATAAACTCCTCAAGTTTAAAACACTTAATATCTTTCAACTCCATTCTTTCTTTTCATTCTCTTCACTCTTCATCTGATTTACTGCATGCTGCAGTAGCATCCAAGACTGTCACAAATGTACCCTTCGAGCTGCTGCTAAAGAAACCTTACTAAAGCACAAACCCGATGGTGTGATGGTGTCACATCTTTGATTAAAACTATTAGTAGTTCCCCATAGCTCTCAGAATAAAGCTAAAACTCATTAGCTTAGCCCATACAGCTTTTTATGAACTGGCTCTGTCATCTCTCTAGCCTCATCTGATAATTTTCTGCCAATATTCATCTTGTTAGCCTATGGATTTACTTGTAATTATTAAAGCATTTCCCAAAGTGTATTCAGCAGAATGTTGGTATTGCGTACATAGACAGATTCTGGTGATCAAAGAAGGTTGAGAAATATGCCAAACTGAGTTAAACATTCTTCTTAACTATTATGCAGAGCCTCTAACACCCAACGTACATTGTATCTGTCTTACACAGGCACAATGTATTCAGCAGTATTCCAATTTATACAAGCATAAAAACAATTTTTATCTAAACTGAGGCATTTCTCCGGGGTTTATGTTCCAAGGAAAAGCATTTGTTTGGAAAAGGATGCACTATGATGTGTTATGCTCTCTGAGGCCTCCGGATTTTTACAACTTTCACTTCTCTGAAATGTCCAAAGATGCTTTTCATTCAGGGAAACCTCAGCTCCTGATTGTGCCTCAGGGGTACTCCCCTGGGAGGTGACCTCTCTGACTTAAATGTCTCTCTTCAGAGATTCCTATCCTGCTATACATACCTCTACGCAGCAAATAGCTTTCTGTCCTCTAACTGTTGATTTACTTGTCTATCTCCCCCATTAGACTATAAGTTCCTTGAAGTTAAGAATTTGTCATAGGCTTCATTTAGCTCTTGCATAGTACTTAGTTGGTGCCTGGCAGATTATTTGTTCAATGCAGGAATGGAGGGTGGTGTAAAGTTAAACCTAAATTTCCATGAAATCGTATGACCAAAATTAATTAGGTTTAATTATATAAACAGAGGTATCGACATTTTATTTGCAGATATTGGTAATGCTATAGTACATAGCATTAGGGAAATTATACTTAAATAACAATAGAAGCACACTAAGACCTAAAAGACTTTGATTTCTGGCTGTGAGATCATATGTATATGCTCTCATGTATGTCTGTCACCACACGTAAGTTTCAGCCTATGTTACCCTTTAATACCTGAACAAAATACCTGCTTATTTGAACAAATGAAATGATGTTTGTGAGCATGTTTTTAAAATGTTTTGGAACCACATAATGTTACATTATTGTTAATATTTATTTGCACACATATAAATTTTGGCATTTTTAAAAAGCAAAGAACCAGTAGCTGTGCTCTAACAACTCCTTCAAATTCTACCTGTGGGCCATGCTAAAGGAAACATCTTGGCAAAATAAGAAGAAAAGCACACAACCTTTTTAAACCTCATACAAGATATAATTTTACAAGTTGTAAGACAGTTTTATGCTTTCAAATTAAGCTCTCGGTTCCAAAAGAAAATGATAGAGAATCATTTGGCTCTTCAATCAGTCATGTCTAACCTAAACCACCTATAATCTAAGCCAAAGAAATGACTGTATCAATTTTTCATAGAATTTGTGAGTACCTAAAATTACAGACAGGGTCTTCCTTATGATTAGGTGCATGAGAGCTTTGGAGAGCATGATTAAGGTTCATACTGCATTATTACTATAGAAACTCACCTTGTTTTTGAATTCTTGAGAGGGTGAATGATTTCCATTTCCCATCATTATGGTTTTGATTGCTGACAACGGAAGCCATTCCTGAACCCAGATCATAGCTGACTTTTATGTGCCCATCAGCGAGCTCTACACTCATGAAATCTTTCTATTAATAGAGTAAAAAATATACCAGTGATTAGATACCCAGAGAAATATATCGGTATTCATTTTCCTTATGGGGTTTATATAGGCCCTTATAGCTAAATTACTGAATGTATTGATCTATAATTAAAATTCATTTTGAAAATAGAACTGGTATTACTATTTTACAAATGTTTGTGGGTGTGACATTATAGTACAAATGGTCACAACCAAATTACTAGGACATATCTTTTTATGACAAGAGTATAAAGTAGGTTCCTTTGAAAATATATTAAGTACACTAAAAATTTTGTTCTCTGAAAGAATTTACTAAGAAATATAGACCTGAAAAAAAATGAGGATTTTTAGAATCATCTTTAATCATAGGTCTCTAGAAGAATAAGGAAGTAGTTTTGCTGCTTCATGATTCCATACTGGGGGGACCTTTACTGGATGCTTCTCTTAAAGGATTCTATGGGGATTTATATTGAAAATAAATTATAATTATATTGTATATATAATTAAAGTTATCAATGAAACTATATAAGTACTATCTGCATCGCCCACTCTTGGCTATCACATAGCCATCCCCGACTTTTTTGAATAATAATTGATAATTTGATAATTAACTGATAATTGTATTGGAAATCTATAGAAAAGAAAAACATTTTCAATCTTGGAAGATCAGCTGTGTGTATCTTTACCAGGTCTCGTGTAGCAAGGTACATCAGCAAGGCACTTGAAGAAAATGTCCTGAACTTGAACATGACTGTGGAGATGTTGGGGTACCAGCGAATGGGGCGGCTGACCAATGCATAGCCTTCTCCATCAAACTGAATGGTCCCTTCACTATCTTCTACCTGAGGACTAAAGAGAGACATTTCACATGAATTAGACAATGTCTACTTGGTTTATCAGCATTCAATACATCAAACTGTCTTCTGAGACTGGACTGTAAGTTGTTGTAGGGCAGAAACTATATCAAATACACCTTCCGTTCTTCCACTTCCCTACATGTCCACTGCCACCATCCTGGACCAAGGAACCGCCATTTCTCACCTAGAGTGTTTAATAGCTAAGTCAATGATGTTTAAAATGCTTTATGTTTTGCCGAGGTATTTCGTGGAAAATTTTCTTGGTGTTTAAGTGTGTCTTAGTGGTATGAACTAGAGATGTTTTTAGATAAGTTGAGAATACATTATTACACTTGCAATATGCACAACATAACAGGGTGGAGGTTGGGGGAAATGGGTGAAGGTGGTCAAAGGGTACAAATTTAGAGTTATAAAGGAAAAAAAAAAACCATAATGGAATAGGTCCCTACTCTCTGAATACTTGTTATCCAATAGCTTTTTCTGGGACAGATTAGATTCAGATAATGAAGGATGCCTCTATTTGAGTGTTTGTTGATCTTTCCTCTTCACTAGAACGTAATCTCTATGAGACCAACTAGATAAGCCAGGCTCCATGCCAGGCACAAACTCAGTATTCAGTGTGGTACTTGGCTCATAGTAGAATCTGGTGAATGTTTGTGGAATGAAGAAAATTTTAGTATATATAGCAGATTGCCTCACAGAGATTATATTGACTGAATAATTAATGAATATCTAAGGTAAGTCTTGTAAATATAGCATTTTTAAAGGTTTCTTTTTCAAATGTAAAGTTATCTATCATCTATGTATCTATGTATCAATGTATCTATCATGTATGTATGTATGTATGTATGTATGTATGTATGTATGATCTATCTATCTATTCACCTATCTAATTGATGTTACAGAGTAAGTCTCAATTGTGGAGATATTTTTTAAACTTTAAATAGCTGCATATCAGCATATATTTGAATCTCTGAGATTGGAGTGTTGTAATAACTTGAGGGTAGAAAGGAGATATTGAGAAATATTATAGTAATGTCATCGTAAAATAACAGGGGCCTAGAATATTATTTGCATGAAATCTTGGCTAATGAGAAAAACAATAGTGTAAAAATATTAATGGGCTTGTGAAGGAAGAACTGTGACACACATTAGACAAATTAGCTTTCTATTCCTGGACCAGAGAGAAATTAAACTCTAAAGACAAAAGGAAAGGAAGAGTCTTATTGTGTCTTTCATAAATAGGTCTTTGTAATTTTAAATTTTATCTAATTTGGAATAAAATTGAATGATGTCTTAAAACTTTTTTTAATGTAAACTTAAAGATGATTTTTCAATATTCATGAAAAGTGCTAAATAAAATTTTGAGGAACTAAGTTAGCCTATTAACAGTATAATTTGTAGTAAATTTGTTAATATCGCCTTCATTATTATAACTATTATATCTGTTAAATTCTGGAGCATTACATTCTAGAGAAGAGAACATTGTGTAGAGTCTACTTTTAAGGAAAAGTTCTTTGAAGTTCTCAAATACTAGGAATTTGCATTATATACTGCCACGCTACAATGACAATCAGAAAGCGTTGTAGGAGTCACTATTGACAGTTTTCTGGATGCTTTGGCCCAAAGGATTGTCATTTATAGTTTAAAAAAATAAAATAAAAATAAAAACAACATAAAACCTTACTACACAATGTCAGGATAAGTATTAGAATCAAAACAAAAAATCGCATTTTATTTTTCTTATACAAAACTCTGGGATATTTATACCTTGATGTCCTCATGTCTAATCTATTTATTCTCTCAATGTATCATAGAAAAGATAGCAAATAAGACAGCAGGGACCCTGGAGTCTGATGTAGAATCTCACTAAGGCCCTGCTATAAGTCAGTTAACACAGGTTTAAATTTCTCAAATGTGAGCTTAAAGAATTAGATCACTGAATTTTTTCTAAGGCCCCTTCCTACTCCAATGCTATAGGAGATTCTCATATTCAAACAAAAGGCAAATCTGCAGAAAAGAGGTCCGTGCTGAGAACAGCTAGAGATATAGATGTAGATCAGGCTACTTCATTTCATTCATTGGCCAAAACCAAGTAAGTCTGGCCTTAAATTGGTGACTGAGATGTGGAGAGCAAAATAAGTCCTTTGATGACAAGAAGTGTAAGGGAGGGTTGACCCTGCTGACTGATAGATGTGGTAAAAATACACAGTTTTAGTGGAGAATTGGGCATTGAACATTGGTCAAACCAAGGCAAAGTTTGTGGGTGACTGGGCACTATGTATAGGTTGTGTTGTGGGCCTAGTACTCCTGAGCTTGGTGTCTTCAGCTGTGTGATTATACTTTGCATTCTACTGCCTTGACTTGGTGGTGCAAATATTAATATGCTGGGAAGAATGGTGTATAAACCTATGTGACGTCCACCTCTTACCAAAATTGTTTTTCCATTTGCCAATCCTATATAAGTGAATTCACATTTCTAAAGCATGTGATATAGCAGAACAAATTTCACTAGCTCTTTTTGGAAAACACATTGCCTTTAGCCTTCCTAACTTTGGTTTCACTCATCCCTTGCACTAGAATGCTCTCTACATTCTATCTGCCATCTCCTGTTTTGGACGTTTACTCTATGTCAAGGCTCACTTCCAATGTCACCTCCTCCATGAAGCAGATCTTGATGCCATTAACCCAATTTGAATAATTGTAGTGTACTCGGAGTTTACTTTTTTAAAGAGATTTTTTATTATGCCTTGCATTTTGACTATTAGTATTTCTCTCTTTGTTCCTTCTTGGCTATAAGTTTATTGATGCCTAGGACTGGACCATATTCATCCTAGTATCAGGAAGTTGTGAGTGTGAACAGCTGTAATCTGAAAATTGCATTATACATATATATGAATGCTATTATAATTAATTCACATACTTTATATATTATATAATATATATTATAATATGTTAAAATATAATATATATTATAATTAATACTATTATAATCAATTCACATACTTTACATACTAAAGGCACAGAGATCTTTGCAGAATTGATAATTAGTGATGTTATCTTAATTATCGTATGATATACACTGTTAAATAGATATTGATGTTTTGTTGATAATAGGCTTTTGACAATCCTACTTATAAATTTACCAGAAGAAATGCTTAGGGAAAAGTTGGTGTTGATTTGTGACTAGCAGAATATTAATGTGGACTCATTGTTTTTGTTGCACTGAAAGAATTTTACAAATAACATTCCATATTGGATTTCATTGGAGATTATTGACCAAACCACTTTAAACTACAAATGGCTCAGGCTTTTAAAATGTTCTCAATGCCATGTTGACAAGTCTTTAATGACAAAATAAATAGAGTTGGAGGTTAAAACTTTTAGAGAGACAATTTTAGGGGACTACTTTCTTCTCTGAAACTCTATAGAGATGGTGAGAAAAATATGTGACATGCATTCTGCCACATTAATAGAGAATTTGGTTCCTGGCAATGAGCACATGCCCTTTAAATCAGAAATAAAAAATGCAAACTTCTAACCTATTGATTTTAGAGTTGTTATGTATATATATTAATTTTCCGTTTATTTAATTTAATATAATTAAAAGCACTATAGGTTCAGTTGATTAGTGGGCTTTAAATTTTTTAAGCTCAGATATCCTCCATTATTAGCTAATTATTTTACATTCCAATTCAAGTTTATATAATAATATTTATTCTTTTTATGTGCTTTATATGCTTGTTAAATATTTCTAAATTCCTACATTTTAACCTCTTTATAATTGATGTATATTTTGGCATTTTCTACCAGCTTATCTTGGCCTCTTCTTCTCCTTCTCTACTAAAGCAGAATCTTCAAGGCCCATGGGTTTTTATTTAAAACACTTACAGAGCCCTAGGTGTTATATGAAAAATCCTGCAGGAGGTAAAACTTGCACCAGGGTTCTATATTTTGTTATAAATATAAGTGGCTTGAATCCAGGCTTTGTGATGTCTAGCAATTAGTTTGAAGGAAAATATTCTTCAAGAAAAAGAAATGATGACTACAGGATAGTCCCATACACAAAAATCCTCCTGGACATGAAAGGAAGTTGGAATGGAAAGAGATAGTAGTCTTAACTGATCAAAGTTAAAATACATGAACTTTGCAAATTTTATAAAAATATGTGACTGTATAAAAGTACTGCTAGAGCACCTCCCAGGGCCTTGAAAAGTACCTATACAAATTGGGGAATGGACTTGAACTTTCATTAACTTCGTGGTAAATCCACTGTTGAATGTAATCACTTCAGGCCTGCTCCTTATCATTGACATGATAACAGAATATTGTACAATAAAGCTAAAGCTTTTGTGATGTTCAGGCCAGACCATCTCAACTAACCTGACAGTACACCCTTTGCAGTCACCTTCTATTTCTCGGAAATTCCACAACCCTATAGGTTTGCTGTCAAAATATGTTTCTCCCATACAGCCGGTGAATGTAATAACACGTACAGCATCAGCCTTCTGCAGAGAGAAATACAATATATGTTAGAATTTGGAATTTCACAGAAAAATCTTCAAGTACCCGTGAGAGTTATTACCAGCAGAATCTGAAGGAGTTAGTATCCACTCTTTCTGATATTCTTGGTAGTACACATATTCATCTTTTAACTATATTATATTCTCACAGATCCTGGTTATTTTGTGCTATATCAATATATCATCATTAGTAAATAAACATTACCTAGATTTTGAATTTAGATGAGCTGCTTATCTTCAAGATTCTATTTTTTTTTTTTTTTTTTGTTCTCTAACATGGGATTATTAGGAGAACTAAGTTAGATAATTTACTTATGGTACTTACTACATTCAGCGCCTGACACAGAGAAGGTGTTTAATAAATGTTAGTGCTCTTATATCACTAAGAACATTTCTTCCAGAGATCATGAGAAGGGGTACATACTGACTACACAGTAATTTGGCAGGAAAAGTCAATTAACATGTTTGGGTTTTAGAACAAATATCGGAAGATGGTCACTGAATAGTTAAAAATTGTAGATGTAAATTTAGGTTAAACTCATCAACATGTACATAGTCCTATTGTTGAGATCAAGTGGTACACTACTGCCTTGTAGAAAGAATGTTCATCAGAGCCGCTGCCATTTGTGTCAGACAGTCCTTGGAAATCTCTGTCATCAGTCAGAGCCTCTCTTAATTTTCCAGCAGTTGATTATTCTACTTGTAGATG
Source organism: Pteropus alecto (assembly GCF_000325575.1). Taxonomy (NCBI): domain Eukaryota; kingdom Metazoa; phylum Chordata; class Mammalia; order Chiroptera; family Pteropodidae; genus Pteropus; species Pteropus alecto. Next base: position 19,466,094 of record NW_006494612.1, on the reverse strand, counting down.
CTACTTGCTTTTTGCCTTTCACTCTTGCGTCTTAAAAAAAATTATACTTGGAAAAATCTTCTGCTCCTTTGAATTTTCATCAGTATGTTGATTTAGTTACTTGTTTTCAGCTTTTGGTTCATATTCTGGTGTAGCAGTTGCCTTGAAACTCTTGGCCAAAATTATTAAGATTTTTTTTTAAAATGTATTTCATTTGTTTTCTCTTTTTTTTAAAATTAGCCTACGAAAGTTTTGTGCCTGTGACATCTGGATAACAATAAAAATTATTTAATGTGCAATTTAAGGTGTGACTAGCATGTCTTAGGTATCTGTCACAAATTCTATGCACATAATCTCACTATTCGTTGTGGCAGTGAAACATGATTAAGAGTGGAGCCCCTTGTGCCCGTTAACCTGTGTTCAAATCACAGTTCCTCCATTAATTGCTGTATAATCTTGGTTAAGCCATTTAACTTCTCTCTTACTTAGAGTCTTTAACTATAAATTGGGGAGAATATTACTTACCTTTTGGGGTTGTTGTGAAAATTAAATAAGTTAATTTAAATTACTTTGACTATTATTGAGCCCATAGCAATAGCTTTATACATGTTACAAAAGGTTATTATTAATAGGCAGGGTAGATATTCTTATCTCTCTTTTCTACTTGAGACAACTGAAGCCCAAGGGGTTAAGTAACTTGCCTAAGGTCATATTTTAGTGAGTGTTAGAGCCGGGAATCCAACCTGGATTTGATTTCAAAATTCATGGCTTTTGTACTGCTGTGTGCTACCCTATATTTATCTTTCTGGGGAGGAGAGAAAGTTGGCAATATAACTATATATTACTATGTACCATATATATTTATATGCAGTTCTAAGAAATGAGGATGATTTTAGTGTGTAGTTGTGAAATCAATTGCAATACTTTAGAGTCACATCTCGTACACAAAGCAAATAAAACAACCTCATTCTATATGAAGGCTGAGTTCTCATAAATTTAGGGTCACCCTGGCTTTTCACATTTTCTGACTAATCTCATCCCAGGATGATTCTGACAAGCCTGGGATTATTCATTATATTTGGGTGTGCTCTTATATCTCACCCACAGGTCGTTTTCCAACACCTAATTCCATTTAATCACCACAAGCTTCTTTAAAATGCAGGCACTTTGCAATTTGAAATGCACAAGGATCTGTCATAAAGCAATTATGAATATTAAGTGCATTACTCTATAAGAATAAGAAGAGCAACTTGAAAACTTTTAAAATCGGATCATGATTTGAAAGCTTACAACTCCTGTGACATTTCCCAAGGTATTCATAAATCTTTTAATTAGATGTGAGTTTGAACTTTATAGTGCTTCCTATCAATAAATTATAAATTGATTCAGAAAGTGGAGTATATTTAAAAACCACTTTGCTCTTGAGGCAACTAAAACAAGAATATTAAAAAAAATGATGCCACAGATTAGGGCAAAACAGCAACTGTTTAAATAAATACATACAGGCTTAAAAAGATTATGTTTCTAGTATTAAATAGTCAAAGAAGAAAATTCTTGCTCAAAATAAAATCCTGTTTTCATCAACACAAATTAAGTAAAAAGTGGTCAAGGTTTTATAGAGCTTTATCATGCCTTCCCTCAAAGTAGTCATGTCAAGAGTTGTTGCCCACAAAGATAAAATAAACAGGATGGGAAAAACACATTACCTTCAATTTCCCAGTCAAGCCACCAACGAACAGCATTGCATTTGCATCCACATCTAGAATCGTATACCCTGGAGGAGACACTGAATGGTATGTACTGGGCACAATGCTGGCTTTGGGTCCATCCAGGGCTCTCACAGAAATACTTCCATTTCTCCCAGTTCTTTCAGGATATGTGTTGAAAGGAAATGGAAGAAGGTACAGAAAGTGAAATATCTGTCACACTTGTGGTAACTTCAGACTAAAAAGGTATAACAATGTAAAGACTTGTTTTAGAGATATCTGGGTGTTTAGCTTCAAAAGTTCCAGATTTATTAAATTGCAAATCAAAACCCAGAGTCTAATCTTTCCAGGATGTTTATTGTCAAATTCAACTAGGACCAGTGAGCAACATACCCTGATTCTACATGTGTCCATTGATATGAAATGATGTAGTGCAATTAGCTGATGAAATTGCTATGGTTAAATAAAAAGGCTTTTTCCTATTGCTTTATAAAACAATTTACTATTTACAAACATGTACTATTTAAACAAGTTTATATTACTTAATTTAGCATTATATCTAATTTTAATTCAGCAAGTGGACCCTGAATAATCTACCCTTCTGTATTATAAACTGCATAATTTCTCCTAAAATCTCTTATTATATTTTGGATCCAGATTTGCTGAAGTAGTCTTTCTGGAATTGTGTATCTTCTTTTGCTTGGCATACCATTTAAATGTATATCATATAATATTTACTTTTCAGAGTTGTGTATACAAATTGTATATAAGAACCTCACTTTTAAATTCAATTAATATGATTTTGAATGCTATCATTATTATATTTCATTTTCTTTTTTAAAGTAATTCATTTCCATGAATTGTTAAATACGAAAATCTAGTCTCTTTTTAGAGATATGCAGTGATAACAAAACTTTAATGTCATATTTCTCTCACTGCTGTGTCAGTTTGGTAATCTTTTAATCTTTGAGGGTATAGAATTAACTGAAATACCTGGAAATAATAGATTGAATTTATCAAACAAGATTCTTTTTCTTTAACAGACTATATCTCTTCTTATGAAAGAACTGTACTTTGTAAATATAAATAGTCTTAAATCCTTAGGTACTTAATCACCCTTGTCCTGCCTACCATCATCTGTGCAAATGGAAGCACATTGTCCTGCCTACCATCATCGCGAATGGAAGCACTGTTGGTCTCTATTGGTCTCGGTCTCTTCTCTCTCTCTCCTCTTCTCTCTCTCTCTCTCTCTCTCTCTCTCTCTCTCTCTCTCTCACATACATACACACACTCTTTTACAGAAGATCTTACAAAGATACTGAAGATACTGCTTTTCATTAAGTTTTCCTTTAAACTTTTTATTTTGGAAAAATTACCTTATACAAACATAGAATGAAATGCTATGTATTATCATCTAGATTGAACAATTACCAGATTGACCAGTTTGTTGATCAACTTCCTCTCTTGCCCTCGGCCCATAACAATACCTCTTAACTGTTAGCTGCCTTGTGTGTGGTAGAGAGTTAAGAATTAGAAAAAGGAGAGAAAATGAGAAGGAAGTATTAAGGACAGGAATGGGTTCTCTAAGTAATCTATATACTGCTAGAAGTTAATTGAATTAAAGCTTTAAAGATAGAATTAGTCAATTTTCCTGTTCCAATTTTAAGTAGTGTGGATATGACATACTCATTCCAACATTTAGATACTGCATGTGTCTCTCAGGCAAGGTCACTATGCAGAGTAGAAGAACTGTGCACACCAAAGACAGACACCCATGGCATCTCTTACACTCTGGCTTGTGCCGAGTAAGGCCGAGTCTCAGTACGTCTTTATGTGTGGTGTGACCGAAAGTGCTTAACCTCAAAATTTCTATGGGACAGTCAGATGAGGGTTCTGAAATGAACTGGTCACTGGTCAATACTTTGAAAGTTCGTCAGTTCCTAACAGGTACTACAAAGATGCTCATTCACACTCATTCATACACAAACATATTAAAGTATAAAATTTGTACATATATATCACTACTTTTTGAAACAGAAATAGAAGTTTTCTCATAAACTGGGAAACCACTTCAAAATTCTGTCATTTAATTATCTTAATCTTTATTAAATTAGTTACCTCGAGGCCTCAATACGGTACCAATATGAGTCATCAATAGTTAAATCTGGGTACTCTACTCGTCCAACTCCAGATCCAACATCCCAGAGGAAGCTTACTTTGCCTTTACGCATTTCTATAGCCAGAAAGTCAATCTAGTTCAGAGAAACACAAAAATGATACATATCAGATATAAAGTGCCCTAAAAGAGGAGGCCAGCAGAGTTTTTTTCAATAGGTACTATTTATAAATATGCGAAACAATTAGAAGCCTCATGATAAAAATTCTCAAATAACATGATCTATTATCTTGTATGATTAAATAATATTTTATTATTGTATCTTTAAGGCAATTCAAATGTCCATATTGCTGAGGCATATGTGTTAATTTAACCAATTCTAGTTAGGACTGATTTTTGAGATGAAAGGCTTTTTTTATTCTGATAGTTGTTATAGAGATAAAAGCAAATATTTGGATTCATAATTTATTGTTTTCACCAAGGGCTCTGATGTTTTTGAAGGACTAGGTATGATTTTTTTACTCAAGGTGACCCAAAACTTCTCACCTAAATTCCAAATATTGACTTACGTGATGAGTGGTCTGCTGAAAAGTCTTATTCACTTATTCATGCAAAGTCAAGTGGTTCAAATTAAAGGAATTAGAACTTTTGGGGTGGGCTTTTATAAATATAAGTTTTTTGAGTCATAAACTCAACATGAGTGGGAAGAATTTTCATTGAATATGCCATTTTCATTTAATGTGAAAATTCATTGTAATTTTTCAGTTAGAGAAAAGTAAAAGATAAAGCTTTATTCCAATAGTTTTTCTTCTTAAATAGCTTCATCTGGAAATATAATTCAAAGTAAATGCTGGTATGCTCACCAATGAAAGCAGATTTGCTAAATACTGTAAAAAGTTTTCATTTCATTGCCTTCTAACTTAACTTGGTAATTCAGATATTTGAGAGGTAAGATTCTGAAGTTGTGAGCTTTACAAATCTGACAGGCTGCATTACACAATTCTAGGACCAAGATATAGAGTTCTATACATTTTGCACATTATAAGGATTAACCTCTGACTATACATATACACGGTAAGTAAGCCAAGAAAAGCTGCATATTCGACTTACAAATTTGGCGCTTCCAAGATAAAAAAGGAGGTTGTCAGCAACAGCTGTCTTTACATTGATAACAATATTATTGTAGCTTCCTTTCTTGATTTCCGGCTTGTATGTTCGAATGCAGTCACCTCCAGAAGACACAGATACTTTGATCTTCAAGAAAAACAAGGTACAAAGAACTAAGACTAAATCTCTCAGAAAGTTTAAATAGCTCCCAAACAACCACAAATCCATCATCATCTTTTCTTTGAAGTTATTTTTCCTACCATCGAATAGTATCATTAAATGCCCATATGCAGACACTATTATACTCATTAATGAGGTCGGAGAAGAGCAGCTTTCTACCAGCATTTTGACAATAAGCTGTTCATAGTCCCATGTCTTGTTAGCACGTCAGTATTTTTTGAGGCATGAAACTAACAAATTCTTACCTTCATGCCTTACTCCTTTATGAATATGGGAACATTTTCTAAAGGTGATTTTACATGAAGCTAATGGTAATGATCATTATTAAGGTTGTGTAATGAAATTTTATGATTCAAATTTTAGCAATTTTGGTATCACTTCAAGTAGGAAACCATTTTTCTTTTAGTTTTTAAGAGGAAATTACCTACCTGCCCATGTTCTTACAGTTGAAAGAGGCCAAATAGATTTTGTTCTACATGTTCGAACAATACGAGGAATATTAATCATTCCACTTTGAACAAATTATACCTTTTTATTAAGTTTCCAGGAAATGAAACAGAAATAATTTCCAATGTCTATCACTACTAATATATTTAACAGATCTTTTTCTTTGGACTGGTACTTTAAAAATGACTATAAATTGCTAGGAAAGGAATTCCTAGGTGACCAGAACTGACACTGTTCGCACTAATTTTTACTTCATTTAGGGATCCTTTCTTCAATCCTGAATAACACTAGTTGATTATTTGATTAAATCTCCTTTGGTTCAGGTATACCATCAAAGAGGAACACTTTCAATACAGCAATGTAGTTGCTTAGGCTCAGAGAGAAGCTGTTCCTTCGTTAGTGAGAGTACTCAAAGTAGGAGGCAGAAACTGGAAGATGTAAAACTTCTCTTTGCCACTCATTCAAATGCCCAGCTTCAGGAAGCCTATTGGCCCTCACTTGCAGTGAATTTTCATTTTCTCGTTCCTTCTAGCACTTTGTGCTACTCATTTGGTTTTCACAGTGGGAAGAAAACCAATCGGTATTATTATAACCCCCATGAAAGGCCTGTGCAGACTCCAGACAAGGCAGCCTAGAACACCAAACCAGTTTCCATGTTATGGTGACACAAAGAGAGGTCTCCAGGCGTCTAACTAGGGTATGGGTATGGGATGCAACAAAACTCCTCTTCAAGGGGGGGGTGTAGACTATATTGAGGAGGTGCTGGATTCAATACTGGTTGCATTTAAAAGAGAAAGCTAAAGAGGGATTTTTGGTTGTGACAAATATGTAAATTTATATGTTTGAGGACTTCTGAGAATATGGCAGATCTGTTGTATTTCCTAAAGACGCTGCATAAGTCATGTTATTTGTATACTGTCTTCTCACCTAATCTGCTATCTAAACTGCATCTCCAAGTGGAAAAATCGTATGCTCGAAAGAAACGGGCTCACTCTAGTGGAGCCCTCTGTGTGGTTGCCTAGAGCTAGGTTAGACTAGAAGTTGCTGAGACTGCTTTCCTAGTCCTCTAATAACTGAGGGAGGGGCACAGCCCCAGGGTGCACTCTGGTCCCCAGAGTAGTTGTTCTGTAGTTGTCTGGGAGAAGATAGTCTTCCTGGTTGTGTGGTTTTCAGTCAGAAAGTTAGTACTTTGCTCTGCAAATGATGGAATTTCTCTTCCACATGAAGTATTGGAATAGGTGACTCAACATGAATTGCTGAGAAACAGAACCAGGAAATGTACAACTTTACTTCTGGATGTTACTACTATAGAGCAGAAGGCAGTTGAGGCTGTCAGATGTTGCCTGGTAGAGGAGCATCTATGCAGAAGGTTATCCAAGGGCTTAGAGATAAAAAGGATAAAGTAAAGAAAGAGAAAGAGACTATAATAGAGGGCAGGTAGGGGAAATGCAGTCTTTAGAGATTTTAATGTTCAGGAAAAGGTGTAAGATATAGTGAGATTTTAGGAATTTAAAACATAAATCGAGTGAACCAAACCATCATCAAAAAAGACTTGGCACTGAGGAGATTTAATATTTGAGGCAGGCTATCAGCACCACTGACATCATAAGATCAAGAAGAAATCAAGGTCTGACTGGAATTCATGAGTAGAACAGATTGAGCTATTTCTGGCAGGAATCATATCCAAAGTACCGGTGGGGCTGGATTAATAGTCGAAAGTAACTCTGTGTATGGTTTGTTTTATCTTTATTTAGTGTATGCTTTATAAGCTTGGCCATAGAGCCATCTTATGGCTAGTTTTATCATAAATAACTTATTTTTGTTATAATACTCCTTGGTTACTGTTAAGAGAAGAAATGACTGTATATAGGTGGAGTGCATGTTTGTTCACAGCATGAGTTTCTGTGCTTGCTTAGGTATGCCTGATAGAAATGATAGGAGATTACATGATTAACGATTTGAAAAGGGGGTCGTTAAAGTTAGAAGACAGAGCACGGGGGAAACTCCATCTGAGATTTAAAAGTCTAAGAAGTTAGCCATTTTAAAGCTAAGAGTATTTAATGTCACTAAGCATTAGAATTTATCTATTCTATAGCACACTTTACTTACCTAAAAATATAGTTCTCTGAACAAAATGATGCTGTTATATCCAATATGCCAGAAATTAATCTTGTAAAGTAACCTATTGGTCAACTCTTATACATTTATATACAAAAGCCTCTGGATTTTCTGTTTTCTGGTTTATATTTCAGTACCTAAAAAATTCAGGCAGCCCTAATTGTTGGTAGCCAGTCCATAGCTACTAATCTCTCCATTTAAATATTTTGTGTTTTTCTTTACCGTTATTGATATTTCTTTTAACTAATTTGAACAGGCAAATCTAAGTATAGCATTTATAAATTTCTCTGGGTGAAATCTCTAGGATATATCCCTCAGAAGAGGAGAGAGATTTCTAAAACACAAACGTCCTCTTAAGATATTTGGTTCTATCAACTATTGTGATTTCTAATGTGAATCCTTAGTAAGACTTCTAAACAAAAATCACTAAGCATTAGGTATCTCTAAGGCAGTTCTTATAGACATCATTTACCAATTTATCCTCATGAACTCAGTTAAGCATTACTGAGGATCCCATTATTGGGATTTTACTGCATTTTTCATCTAGTAATTAGGCCATTTATTTAAAAAGAATATTAGCCATTCAATTTTTAAGTCAACAAACCAAAAAAAAAAAAGCTGCTTTAAAATAAATGTCTTTAATTTCTTGGTCACGTTAAGTATGTATTAGACACTCACACTAGATTACGAATATGTTTATAAATTAGGCAAATGTCATCTTCAATTAGTACTACACTCATCTGAAAAAAAAATTGGCTGTTTACATATTTCTGATATTTTACAAAAAGTAAGGCATTTTATTGTAACTTCTATTTCCAAAAGTGACTAAAAATTTCCTTAAGAGGCATAGACAATGGTCACTTTTCTAGTAATATTTTTATGCCTTTCTTTCATTTTCTGTTTTGAGATAGATTTTATATATTTTCCTGCCAGAATTTTATCTTTCCCCCTGGGGGGTGGGGTGGGGTGGGGTGGGTAGAGTGGGAAAGCTCTCATAACTGATACATATATGGAAATTTTTAAATTTCTTTACAATGAAGACATAATAAAAATGTCCAGATTTCACCACTTGATAACTAAGCCAGAAAATGTGGTTAAGTATGTGATTCACAATAGAATATTTGTTATTATTGCTTCTTCAAACTTAATACTGCAAAACGCAGGAGTGGTATATTAAGCTCTTCCTTTTTCTTGCCACTGCCACTTATTAAATTTGCTTTCTTCCTTCTTGTTTCTCTCATCTATCCCACAAACTACTTCCAGATTCATATTCAAAAGCTCAGCTCTGATTATATTACATTTCATGATCAAGAACTTTCAGCTTCTCCTTACCAATGAGATTTGTCTCAGGTACAATCGCAGCTAAATGAAACTGCTTAACTTACTCGGGGCCTGACAAGACCTGGCTTCCAGTAACCTTTCAAGTTTAATGTTCACTTTACTAATAACCTTGGCAAACTAGACTGCTTTTTTCATGAAATGACCCTGAAACTATCTTCTCTCTCTGCCCTGGCTCAAGCTATTCCCTCTTCTCAGAATGCTGTCCTTCCTTCCCCTCCCCGCTCTCATGTCCAGCACTATCCCACTTCAAAGCCTGGCTGAAATCCCTTACTTTAGGAAATCGCACTCCTACTAGCTCTCGGAACTTCATAGCACTTCTCATTGTTCACACAATGTAGCAGATTATTCTGCTTTACCTTAGCGTTATCTGTGTACATGTCTTATTTCTTCTACTACATTGTAAACTTTGTGAGTTCCTCATTCATCTTTGCGTACCACACAGCAAGTAGCCTTGAACATAGGAGATGCTTTTCCTACATCGGCTAAATCTTAGATATCTAACTCCAAACCTTGGAGTAAGATTTGCTTTATTTTTACTTTGTGCTTCACATATACAATGATGACCTGTCATCATATTGCCTACATGGTTTTCATATTGTAGCTCAATATATGTCTTTGCAACCCTATCTGCTCTTTTACTCTGAACTTATGTACATCATCTTCACTAATCTTTTTTGTCAGTTTCTTAGTTTCTCTTCAGTTAATCATGAATTCCTTTCAAAGTACAACTTTATTATTTTGGCCTTTTTTAGAGATATTAGATATGCATAAAGGTGTGAAAAGAATATATTGTCACTCAGCATAATATTCTTGGCCACTACTAAAAAATATACATTGATGGATTAGAAAGGTGATTTCTGGTCATTCTACCTCCATGGTTGCTGAGAAAATGGAATTGATTTGAATATCTAAAAAGATTTGAGTTTAAACCTGACAACATAAAAACATTCTTTTTCTTTATATTTCTAAAGTCATCATGGGATGACTATTCAGCTAGATAAATTTTCTCACTGGCACTTAATTCTGTTCTGGTTCATTAGGATGCTACCTTCTAGGAAATTCTGCTTCTATCCTACTGGTCTTCTAATTGGATTAAGAAAGAGCAAAATTTTGAGACAAATTAGGTGTTTCCTAGTCTTACTCTAAAATGTAAAACAAAACAAAACAACAAAAAACCCCAATAAACTGTAAAACTGTTTGTAACCAAAATAATTTTTGTTTTTGCTGGTACTTAGATAAAAAAATATGTAGACAAGCTACAATCCTACTGGTTGGCCTTTTTTCGCTTTAATCAAGAACAAGGCACTCTCACCCATGCTTTTTTAGTATACAAAAATAAGGTTTCTGTTCTTGCTATCTGTATTACTATATTCAAATAATAATAAAATATAACAGACTTTCCATTTCTAAAACAGTGAGTGGTGATCACTGTTCTCAAGAAATGTCTTTAGAAATTTATGAAAAAAAAATTTAAACTTCCATTTTCCACTTCCTCCCAAAATAACTCCAAGTTAAAGAAAAAGAACCAGAGATCGTTCAACAGGATACATTGGGTGAAGGCATTCCTTCTGGCAATGATATCCCAAATTACGACCAGTTACTGATACTGAAAATAAAAACAGCTTACAGAATTGGCTTGTTTTCGGGCTTGGTTTATGAGTTCCTTTATTTCAGAAATGTTTTTTCTCAGGTTATCCTCAAGTTCCTTGATGGGTTTGAGTTTATCTGTCAGTCGATCAGCTTCTTGTTCTAGGTTTTTGACAGTGGCACCTGCATCTGCAACTGCATAGAACAAGGTTAGCATATACCACGCACACATATGCACACACTGAGAAATTAAAATAGCATATGCATAACTAAATAATTGAAATAATTTCATTTGATCCACATGACAAAAGCAAGGCCATGACTGTTGAAGCAGCTTGTGATGGCAAACGGGAATATGTTAATTGGGACTCAAGCAGGCCAGAGGAGGAGATGTTAGAGTAAGAAGGGCAAGCACTGGCTTTGCGATTAAGTTGAAAGTTAGCATTGAAGGTTAAGAATATGACAAACTTAATTCAATGCCTAATTTTTAGCTTCAGCCAAAAAGCTAACCTTTACAGAAAAGAGCTTTATTCATAGAATCAAGAAAATAAAAGTGTCTTTAAAATGTCACCTAGTCTGTCTAAGCTAGACCTGTATTTAAATCAGGTTTCTCACACAAAATTGGTTTTCTTTCTTTTTCTCAATGTCTTTATTTGCACATCTTAAATAGAGAAGCTATCAAAATGTCTTCTGAAAACCCTTCAGTGTTGAACAACCCTTAGACTAAAGGCCTATTTTATACTTTAATTAAATCTTTATGCTGCAGTTCATTTTCATTTTGAAGAATAGTTGATTATCCTGCTCTCTATATTAAGTTGAACCATATTAAACTGCCATTCTGATAGGTAAAAAAAAGATTGAATATTGATAATTTCAAAAGGGGTTTAACCTTAAAATAATGGAAGGTTGTCACTGATCCACAGAGTTTCAGCATGTGTTTCTCATAGGAGGGCAAATGACACATGGAAAACCAATTATTCTAGCTCTAGGATGCTGGCAGTATTATCCAACTATATCATTTATTATCTGATAGAGCATGTATTATTCTGTTTTCTGTCACTGTGACCCTGATGAAAAAGTGAAACCGCTTAAGGTCCAAGGCTATATGCCCTGCTAGACTATGAAAGTTCTGCTCTCTGGCTGACATCGCACCACTGAGAACTAATCCTCAGGAATGAATCAAATGTGCTCAAAAGAAAAGAAATTACTATTTTTGAATGAGGTCTTGAAGTAAGTATTTTGAAATCATGCTCATAACTATGAGTTATATCGCTAGTGATGTTTAAAAAGAACATAGATTTCTTATTAACTTAAACATTCCTTATTAACTTAAAAGAGTTGCTAGATCAAGGACTGAGTATTTTCTTCCTTTAATGCAGGTAAATGCAGGGGTCAAAGCCCTTTTATAGAATTATATAATATAGATATTCAACATCAACACGATTACCCCTTTTGTGTTGTATACTTTTAATCAACCGTTTGTCCATTTTTCCCCTTCCTTTTATTTTCTAATATTACGCTAATATTCTACGAATTATTCTAGAGTTAAGGGAAAAGAATTTAGATTAAATTCATGAGAAAGAAAAAGAGGTTAAGCAAAGGCTACTTAGGCTTAAGCAGATAACGGACTCTTTTCTTCTAAAGCTCCCAGAAGTTTCTATCAAATATTCCAAAATGGAATCTGGAGGTTCTCCCACTCCTTCGCTTGTTTTCTCTTCTATCCTCTGGGTAAGTTTAAGTCATATGGAAATTATTTTCTTGAAGGTTTAAAGATAAATCATCTGCGATATTGAGTCTGATGCTTTCTTGTGCAGTTTTTGAAAACTTATTTGACTGTGTAGATTTGTAAATCACTTCTGAAGATAAATTTTGATAACGATGTTTTTCTAGAAAATTATCTCTTTTAAGCTTCAAGTTTTATTAGCATGCAGTTTTTCCAAGTACCCTCTTCTGTGTTATATTTCCTCTCTTATTTAGTTATATCTTCTAGAGAAGTTTGCCTATTTGTGCTTTATTTTTCTTGATTAATATTGCCAACCATCTACATTTTTTTATCTTTACATTTCTAAAGATTCACCTCTTAGATTATTTTTCTTCTAATTCATTATTTTTTCATCTTCGTTTTAGTTAATTTTATTCTATCTGACTTATAGAATTGCCTAAATTATTTCAATGCTTATTTAGTTATGTAATCATATTCGTTTTCTGCTGAGGAGAGCCTTCTCAGGTTTTATGTTGGATTTTATTATTATTCTTTTCTATTTTGCAGTTTTATTTTTGACTTTGAATTTAAATTATGGGATGTTTAAAAGAGAATATGTTTATATCCCACTAGTTGTTCATTTGTTAAGATTTCATTTATCTTATTATGTGCTTCTCCAAATACTATTCTTTACAAGTATATAAAATTCATCCACATACTAACTTTTTGTAAAGAAAAATTCTTTTTATATGTCTAGTATTAACACTGTGACACTGAAAAGAATAGCTAGCTATACAATGTCTAAAGCAATACTAAAACATGGTAACTAACATGCAGAGCTGAAATTTTTGTAATAGGCAATCAAGCATAATAGTTACTAAAGAGATATAAGTAAACATATACATACTGATTTCTGCAGGTAATTTCATATGGAAGTAAAACAAAAGAAATTAGAACATTCATGGGGAAATATTTTTAACAGATGTTATAAAGTAGTAACATAAAAAAAAAAACGGTACTTTTCACCACTTTACTACTTATAAATGCATCTCATTTTACCTCAAACTAGTGCTATCAAATGAAAATATACAAAAATATGTAATTTAGAGGCTACTGTTCATACTTAAAGAAACTTCATTATAATGTTTTAATACATTGAAAACAACCCCAGTTTAATTAATAATACAGATAATTAACTATCTTGATGGAGAATAGGATCAAAAAAGTTAGAGATAATATGAAAAGGCTATTATCAGTTAAGAATAAATTTGAAATTGAATAAAATAATATCTTAAATTACAAAATAAGTAAAAGAGAGTGATATTTACTTTAAAACTTATTTTCATTTATTTTTTTTGATGAAAATGTGATTTGGCATGCTTCTGAACCATTTATTCAGATGGAATCTTTGAACTATATGGAGAAGCTATGTTTGGGCTTATATAAGAAAAAAAACATTGTATCTCTTTTTTTCTTCCTTAAGGAAATGGTTAGGAATAAATCTATCTAGCTTTGAAGTGCACATTTTATGTGTTTACACTCTTCCTCGCTCATGGAGTCATGCTAGTAGTATCTATTATTTCATAGCATCATTAGCATTTGATTTGAGCCTAGGGTGCTGAAAAATCAGCCTTCCTCCCCAAACAGCATCTGAATTATGTAGCATATACTGGCAATAACAGGATTTTTGTGGTTGTGCTCTACAGATATTTTGATACCCAATGCAAATGTTGGTGTAGAAAGAGAGCTAGTCTCTTGAGAATGAAAAGTTACAAAAAAAATCAAGCATCTCCTTCAGTGAAATCACATAATAAGATAACATTTTACCACTTGACAGAATGGAAAAATATTCTTAATGTTTACTGACTATACTTAATAATTTAAATTATCATTATAGTAAGTTATCCCACATTTCTCAGTAAATTCTTACTAACTCAATATAACTTGACTCAATATACAAAAGACATAAAGAAATATTTTTCTTGGTAAACTAGATAAATGCTTTAATTGCCCCAAAATGTTAACTAACTGGAATCTAAATAATAAAATATAAGTATTTTTGAATTTTAATACATTTCAAGTTGATATCATTTTAATATCATGTTCTAACAGGACTGCTAATAAGTAAGCTCCTTGACCTCTATATTCTATGGAACTTCATAAGCTTTGAGGATAATCGAAAAAAGTTTTTGTTTATTGTGTAGGATTAAAAAGTATTTGGCATTCCCTGTACCAAATATCATACAAACTTTGAGAAATCCTACTTTCCTGTCAATTGGACACAATTTAGATGGAAAAAATCAGTGAGGCAAAGCTAAGAGACTTAGATTCTTGTTCTGGAGCTGCAGGACACTCAACTCCTGAGCCCTGGCTATGAAATGAGGACAGACTACATCACTACAAAAGTCTTTTCCATATCTAACAATATGAGTCTGAGATACTTTTATAGTGTGACAAATGACATCATCAAAATGAAAAAATGGGATTCTTACTGTTTTTTGAAGGATCTTTAACCACAGCATTTGTTTTGGCTACGCTGTCTGCTAGTTGATTGTAATTTTTCTTCAGGCCATCAAGGTTCTGGTGGAGAGCTTTAATTTGTGCCAGTACATCTTTTGCTGTGTCGTTGGCTTGTCTTGCTTTGTCCTTAATGGCTTGCAGTTTAGCGACTGTGTCTGTCAGCAGAAGAGGGTATGAGGAACAAAACAAAAGATCTAGAGTTAGTGGTTTAATCCATGCTTGTCGAAGTAAAGGCTGCAGCTGGCTGACCTCAGGAGCACACGTGCAAAGGGAAAGACTGCACTTGGTCTCATTCAGTTGTAGCAAATGAAGCAAATTTTTAGCTAAAATAAATTTTCTCAGGAACCTTTGGTATGAGTACCCGATTAGCTCTTAAGATAGCAAAGTGATTATTCTAAATGTCCATTATAGAAGAGCATATTGTGATTTGCTCTTGAACATATTAAATAGAGGAATTTATCCACATGAGTTATATAGCTTCATCAAAAGCAGGCTTAAGGTTTAATCTTCACATCCATGAAAAGGGGTGATGGGGAGAGAAAAATTTATTTCGATTTAAAGGTAATGATACACAACACACTTTTTCAGGTATGTCAGACCATGTATTCGTGTCTTTATATTTGTTTTTGGACTTGGAAATTTTCAATGTATGTCCTTATTATTGAAGGGGTTATAGGAAAATCTGGAAAGGTACTTACATTTATTTAATGTTAAAAAAGTATTAATCATTAATATTTTTGCTATTTTCTATGTTGTATAAATACATACATTTGTTTACTTGATCATATTTGTATAAAGAAAATATACTATACATATATAAGCCTACTAGTATGTACAGATTAGTAGTTAAGACCAAAGGCTCTGAATTGGGGTTTAAATTTCATATATGTACTTTAAATAATGGCTTTCAGTATCCTATGTCTCAGATTTCCACCTGTAAAGTGGGGATAATAATGCTATTCACCTTGTAAGATTAGTATGAGGATTACATGCACTTAACATAAGCATATTGAGTAAGCACTCAGTAAATGTAAGCGACACTTGTTATTATGTCATGCTACAGAAAATACAAAAATACTAACTCTAAAAGAATGGTGTTTTCAGGAACGAATACCAAGCAGTAACTTCAACTACTTGTAATAGGTAGGAAGATACTGCAGACCTGGTTCAACCATTAATATTTTTGAAAGCTGAAACATTTAAGGAACTGAACTTTGCCAAGAAATATGTGTTGAGGTAGTTGGCTCTCACCTTTTACTGTAGGTACAGTAATAAACTGTGACTTTGTGGTAGCATGTCAACATTTTAGAGAACAGTGTTTATATGATTTTATTATTTTCTGTTAATAAAAGATTTCCCAGGCTGAAACATGGAACAACAATGCAATAATGAGATAGCTATATCTTACATTTTGTAACATAGTCCTACAGATGTCAGCTAAAGTAACAAGTGATAAAGGAATGACATAGTATAAAGTATTTAGTTTCTCATTCTCACAAAGAAGAATTAATAAGAAAACTGGTTATCTAATATTCTGATAAAAATATAAGTGTAATGTTAGAAAAAGTGGTAAAAGATACAACAGTCTTTAATAGTTCAGGTCAAATGACACAGTTTGCAGTGTCTTAAATGTTTACCATTTGGAATTGCTGATAACTTTCCCAAAGTGTCATTCAGAGCTCTCAGGAGATCACCATTTCTAACATCAGCAATTTCTAATCTGGTTTTCAAGCCATTCAAATTGTCACCATTTTCTATAAACAGAAAACAAACAAACAGACAAAAAAGATGAAACAATTTTAATCATTCTGAGCTTATACCTGGATATACAATTTCAGATTATTTTAATATAAAGTTAATAAAAAGTAAGACAATTGATTTAATTCATTTAATTTATTGGCATCTGTCCATAAATATATTTCAGATCATAATGTAAAATATGTGTTTATATGACCATCTGACACTTTAACATGTTGGACAATTATGTTTTCTTCTTGGTGTCTCATCTTTATCTGACTTAATTTGATGGTTTTCCTGGAGAAAAATTTCAAAAGAATCAGTCTTTTACTGCATTTGTAATGAAGTCATCTTGACATCACTCCCATTAACATCGCATTAAAAAAAAATTATTACCAAAAAGGAACACTGGATCAGTCTAAAAATCTCAAATAGATAGGGTTGTTAAGCAGAATCCCCTAATTTCAGTAAACCTCACTTACTAATATTTGTGTGTTTTTTTTTTCTTTTCCTCTCTCTCTTTCTTTTTTTGTTAGACATTTATACAAGCTGTGAAGTGATCCCCTTGATTACTCTAGCAGTCATCTGGCACTATACACAATCATTACAGTAATGTTGACTGTATACCCTATGCTATACTCTAAATCCCCATGTCTGTTTTATAACTTCTAATTAGTACTTCTTCATCTCATATAGAAACAACTTCTTGCACATTACCGCTAAACTATCATTTTTTTAAATAGAGAAAATATTTTACAAATTGTCTTTAAATAAGCTTTACATAAGCTTTTTCTTGCTACTTAAGCATCTTTCTTTAACATTAAAACATGTCATTTAGTAGATATAATGTAATATTACAAATGTAAATTTTCCAGTTTCTTTCCACTAGTTTTTAACATTGTCCAAAACTTTAGGTTAGCTTGTATTATAATAATAACTAAGTAGTTCAGTGTTTGAGTGTAATGATAATATAAAGCACAAAATTTATAAAATGTTTTAGGGGAAAGAAAATAAAGATCTAATCTGCTTATAAAAGAATGTACGTTTACAAATATTAGCTTAGATATGTATCAAACTGCAAATTTTTCTTAAGATTGATTCTGTCTTTTTTTCTTACATCATTTATTAGTGAACAATGGAACTGAATAAAAAAAGATGCAAAACTCTATGCTTCCTTCAATTCTTTTTACCTATCCCGACTGAATAAAGCACATTGTTTCCTGAATATATTTTAAACAGCTCATTATGCTATATTATTTGTTCCCTTGGAAGATGCATTTGAATATTTTAAATTACCTCACAGAAATGCAAAACTTAAATAAAAGGCAGAGTCCCCAAGTAAGGAAGCGCATTGAGAAAGGGTGAGGAAGGAGGGTATAACTTAGTTCCACTTGGTCTGGCCTGGCCACACTTAGTGAGAGGAATGACCAGCAGTCACTGGGTGTGTGTATGTATCACATTTAGTGTTTGTCAGCTTTGTTGGATTATTTTATTTAATCCTCGCAATAATTTTTATGATGCATATACTATTACCATCTCCAACGGAAGCTCAGAATATTAAGTTTCCTAAATTTGCATGGTTAGTAAATGGCAGAATTGGAATTCAAGTCCAAGAAATCTCATTCCAGAAATTATTATGCTCTTGACTGGTAATGAAAACAGGGTATAAGGTATCTACATATCTAGATATATCTCATAAGATTCCCATATATATATATATCTATATCATATATATATATATATATCATATAGATATATATATATTATCATATATATAATTATAAATTAGAATGATTCATAGAGGATTAGCAATGCCTACATGCCAAATGGCAGGCAAATGTGTAAAGTGTTGTACATTTTAAAAGATAATGAGAAAAACATATAAATAGGTAGTTCACAATAAAACAAATAGAAATAATTAATTACCAAATTAAAATAAAACACCCAACATTATCATAATTAAAGAACTGTAAAGTGCCCTTTGGCCATCTAAGGTTACATGCAGAAGATGGCCATTTATGAACCACGAAGCAGACCCTCATCAGACACAGAACCTGACCATGCTGGTACTCTGCTCTTGGAATTCCAGCCTCAAGAAATGAGAGAAGAATTAAAAGATGTGACAACCACCTCAAAGAGTAGGGGGCACATGCCCCAAAGATATTTCAACAGAAAAAAATCTGCCAGGGAAGCAATCTACAGAGGACTGAATTAATCAGACTGTCTCTTTGTGGGTCCTTTCACAATCTTATTGCAAATGAGGAAAGTGATTTATATCTAAACATATTCTTCAATAAATAACTTTTATCAAGGGAAAAAAGCAAACGAAGAGTGAGATATCATTTCTCATCTATCAGACTGGGAAAAGTCAAATGTCTGATAATACCAAGTGTTCACAAGAGTGTTGGTAGAAGTACAAATTGATGTCATTTTGTGAAAAGCAAGTCAATAAATTTATTAGAATTTTAAATAGAAAGGTTATTTTGCCCAACAGTTCTACTGCCAGAAATTTACCCTCTGGATATGCTTGTAAAAGTATATTAATATATATCTTTCAGGATGATTATTAGATCTATATTCGAAATAGCCAGAAAAGCTCAGTATTAGGGGACTGTTTATAGCAATATGGCATATCTACGCAATGGTATATATTGCAGTCTTTAAAAAGAAATAGATGAGTAGGTGCTGATATGAAAACAAAAAGACCCTTAAGACCTTTCTAAGAAAATAAGCAAGGCATATCCTATTTATGCTGACATATAAACACAAATTTGGCAGGGCAGTTCTGGTGGTGGGTAGGTGGGAAAAACATACCAGAGAACCTTGACAGAACTTATGACAGTTAGGAACTAGGAATAGAACAAGTAAGAGAGTTAATGGTGCTGTGAAGAGCAGTGTACTAAAATCTTTCAATTTATACCTGATTGTGCAGCTAAATTGTTTTCTCTGTGCAGATATTTCTGTTTTGTTACTTAAAACAGTTTAAAAAAAATACTTAAGCAAACTGAACTAGGGAAGACTGTTATTTGCCAACAGTAAATAATATTGAAGACTGTTGTTTTCAGCAATTTTCTGGTACCCAGAACAGACAGACCAAGAGAGACAATGTCTTATATAACAGTTGTAACAGTTCTGATCTGACTGTGTGTCCACCCTTTTTGGAGGTCATGAACCTGCGTTTTTAGAGGAACTAGCAGGCCACTGGCAGCTGAAGAACAATCTTCACTTATTTTGTCTGGGAAGAACAGGAACAGGAAAGGAAGATAGAGGATTTTTAACTATTAGTGCTCTGGGTGTGAAAAAGAGTACTGAACATATTAATTGACGATCCACTCCATTTCATATAAATGTTTTATAGGCAGACAGATTAAACCACTGTTACACCACAGTAATAGAAGCACATAGTATTATTCAATGCGCCTGCTTTTAAGTTCCAAACCAAAGACCTGACATCAGTAAAAAAAAAAAAGCATAAAATATTCCAGAAAAGCACAGTTCTAAAATACCAATATGTCAATTTCAGTCACTAAGATATTATTATTTTTAATTCTAGTTCCTCAAAATATACTTTCCAAAGTATTAGATTTTCTCATCTGTCAATCACAGTTTATCTTTTAAAAAATATTCCTGTTATTTCCACTGTCTGTACTAAAAAATATCTTTGGATAGGTCATCAAAAATATACTTTCAGAAATAAGTCCAGTCTGATTATGACTGTGATATCTATACTGATTCCTTGAGAATAGTTAAAAAGTTGTTCTTTTGAAATTAACTTTGAAGTCTTCATCAATTAAGGAAATGGAACAGTACAAATTTCATTTCTTAGGTTCTTGACTGGATTTGATTTTTTGAACAATGAAGCATTCGAAATTTTCTGACAAGAAAGATATTTGTGTACAGTGGAAAAAAACACATTAATTTAAAGGGCATCACTTGGTTTATACTATTTTATGCATTTTGATAGTAAATACTGGCTGAACAATCAGGCCAATTATTCAGAAGAAAGACTGATTTGAAGAACATTGTTACTGCTGTTCTCAAGTTCCAAAGCAGTAATTTTGATCCTCCATTTTCTGTACTAGACAGTCAAAATGTGAATATTCTAACCCAGCTTGATTTCTATGTTTCAGGTTCCTTCTTAATTTATCTTTTCCTACATTCAGATCACTTTCTTTCCTTAGTAGTTTCTGAAATTTCTCAAACCAAGACTAAACACTTTATAGCTTTGTCAGCAAAATTAGGTGAGTAAAAGTTGTGTATAGAGAAAATTTGCAGATTTTAAAATGGAAAACTTACAAAACTATAACAAGGAAAATCTAGAAAAATAAATACTCCACAGCTGGCTTTAAATGAAAAAATATATGAGGTTAGAGTGCAGCTATAATCAAAATGTAAGGAAGAATGCATGATGTCCAGTTTGATTGTAATATGGCCAAAGAAATAGAATTATTGATAGTTAAAAGAAAATCCAATCCAATTCTTTACTTGTAATTTGTGGAAAACAAGGAAAGGATCCAATTTGTAATCCACAGCTATATTTTCTAGGATTTCTTTTCCTTATTTCGTAAACTCTCATGCCCATTAGCTGTAGCCAAGTCATTCTCTTTATTTTCTCTCTAGGTATCATATCCACTGAACCTCAAAAGCTACATACACACACTTCTTCAGCTTTGGTTCTCCCTTTCTCACCCTGTCCTCACACACAAGAAGACAAATGTGCAGGAGAGGGTTTGACAGAGAAAGAGCTCATAAAGGGAAGGAAGCAGGGCATCCGGGGTAGACTGTGAACATGCCCGACAATATCATTTCCCTTGGTTGCATAACCACTGGCATTGCACAAAGCAGAGATATTCATAATGAAATCCAGTAGATAGAGTTGTAAGTCACTTCCACTAATAATATGCATTTACTCATGCTTACTATGTTCTTGACACTATGCTAAATAAGAATTAAAGTTCAGTTAAATTAGAACTGGTAATATTGAACTAAGCTATGTAATATCTCAAAATAAACCTGTTACAAGTAATTTCCTTGATTGTCAATAATGTCTTCTCTTACAAAATTCTAACACTTAGAAAAAGCAGTGTGGTGCTGTAAAATCATTATAGGTTGTAGATTTGGAAGATGTGGGTTCCAATGACATTTCTATCCCCTTTTATACATATAAAATAAAAATAACATCTGCCTTTGTATGATTGATATGAGAAATAAATTGTAGGATGTATGAGAAAATTTTGGATTTATCATAGGCAGTTAGTAAATGGTAACAAAATAATTCACATTCTTTGATAATTCACATTGGTTTGATAATTGCCCTGGTATTTGTCAGTTTTCAATTTTATTTATAACTCACTTTCTTCTTCATTTAAACTGCTTGATCCAGAACCTAACTTTGTTTATTTCCCTTTTATATTTTCTAAACATATGTATATAGCCCTCATTTTCAAATAAATATAAAAATGAGATTTTAGATTTAATGGAAATGTTCTATTTGATTATTCAAACTTAACTAATCAAGTTCCTCAAATGCAATTTTTATTTTTATTTTTTCTTAATATGAACAGAGCACAAAGAAATATGTTGAGAAAATCCCTCATTCGCAAGGATGAAATCTGTAGAACTGCTATTCATTTTGAAAGCTTCTGGTTAGATATAATCACCTGCCAAATCGCCATCTAAACATTTTGCAACGAACATTTCCATTACCATGACATTTGTCTTATTATGAACTACTTCTTGTACAGACTCATTATCACTTCTGATTTGCTCCTTTACCAAAAAATGAAGAAATATGGTCTCTTTAGGATTTTTTTGTAAACCAAAATTTAATCCACATAATTTCTGTTTCTTATGAATGTGCTTTATCTTTTGTTCTAGAGGCTTCTTCTGAATTAGGGACTAAGTTAATCTCTGCAATGTTTCTATCTGTAGTTCTGAAGCAGAAAGTTTGGAATAGGCAAAAGATCTGTATGAGGTCATTTGCAAAGCTTGATTTTGACCTTCCTGGTAATGGGAGATTCTTTTTACTCTCAAGTACTCATCTACTTACTCATTCATTTATCAAACATTTGTCATGGCCATGAATGCTAATTTGTTATCTTCTGGACTGTGGCAGAGGCCCAGAGTTTTTGTCTAGCAGTGGTTAAAAGCATCGGCTTTGAAGCCAGACGAATTTGGGTTAAAGTGTTGGCTTTACTACATACATGCAGTTTATTCAAATTGTTAGTGTTTCTTTGACTTAAATGATTTTATTTTATATACAAGAGATGGCCAACTTTACTAAATTATATATGTTTCCTCTTCAAAATTTATTAACTTTATAATTTAGCTTTGTATATTTTAAGAATATAAAGAGGTACAATTTCCCTCTAGCAAGTTTACAATAATTTTTCAACCATTTATATAGTCTTTTGTCTCTTAATATTGAGATATCTAAAGAAACTGTTCCTTAAGGCAGCCCCATGATCCAGTCACAGGCTCCTGAGACCTGTGTAGAGGAAAGAGCAGCTGTGCCAAGATGAAAGCTGGGCAAAATCAAGAAGTGTATTCCTTTTCCTGGCCTCCTGTCAATTGATTTGATGAAGTTGCTACACAAAGTCTTTTCCACTTTTTTGTACTTCTAGCCCTCTTCCATGATATTATTCCTATGCTTCCCTTTCCCCAGTTGCTCTCACAGTTTGGGATGCGCCCTATCTCTGGCTGCCTCTTTTGACTAGACTTATATACAAGAGTGACAATGAATTGGAACCTCTGACATTACTTAATGGGACCTGTGTCTATAAAGAGGCATACTACTGAGAAACTCTGTACTGATCCAAAAATGACAAATTAGATCTTGTTCAAAATGGGCACTGAGCCTGGTGGAACTTCAAAAACTGTTTAGCTACAATCGAATATGCTCTTTTTCCTCCTACAGGGTTACAGTGAGAAGCTGGAGGAGAGAAGAGAAGGGACACATTTCTGATGGCAGAATAGTCAAAGACAGGGTATCTCAGGAGAGGGGAGTTCTCACTTCAGGCCACAGAATGAGAAACAAAAACAACCAGACACTGAAACTGTGAATGGTCCCTTAGAACAAGCTTGAAAGCTTGACTATAAGCCTGCTTGTTTTCGTTATGGCCAGCAGGATACCCTAAAAGACACTAAATTAGACTACTTTTAAGTAAGAAAGTGCTCTTTGGCTCCAATAGATCCCTTTCCAAGTTTGCCATTATTTTGCCACATTTCATTTCAACTACCAAACTAAATCCAACCTGGTTTTATTTTTCTTGATTTTTCTCTATTCACACTCCAAAGGAGAAACTAAAACTCTATATGAGAAATCAGTAATTTCTGCAGGAAAAGATTGCTTTGTTCCCTGGACTATGGTAGGCTTGGAGAGCCAGACTTGATTTCATCCATATAGTTCTAAACTGATTTTTTTTTTTATCAATAGAGCTGACCTTGTTTCACATGGCTACTTATGGAAACACTGATTCTGGCAAATGGTAGTATGTGAATTCAAAAGGTGTATGCATACTTTTAATATTAAAAGAATGCATTAGACAAAACTGAACTCCTGTGCCAGACTTTGGTTTAACAGCATTGTAGTATTCCTGTTTATTCTTTTTCTAATCAAATAATTAAAAAAAAAAACAACATAGAATCTTAACAAGTTAGTAATTGAAATTGTATTACATTCATGATCACAGAACCTTTCTGATACACTTGTCTGGACTGAATGAGTGAGTATATATATAGAAGGATCACAATATAGAAGGAAAGTATTAATTTATTTACAAAAATTAATGTTTGAAATAATTTTGGTATTGTTCTGTGTGTTGGGTGGCACCACATGTCATACAATTCACTGATTCAATATCCTCGGGCTAAGGAATATATCTTTTTATTTTATATGAGTGTCACCCATTTTACAGAAATGTTATGCTTGTTCCTAAGTCATTAAATAATTTCACTTATTTTGAGCAAAGACAAAAATTAGGGACAAATTAAGAATTAAATAAAATTGATATAAGGTATATGATTATAAAGTGATATAAGGTATATGATTATAACATTTTAGTATTTTCATTTTTCTTATATACCATCCTCTACTTCATTCCTTGCCCTGTACACATTCCATGAGAACCAACTGGCTATTTTATTGACAAAATCTCCTGTTAATCTGCACAGTAGTATTAATTCGCCTGTTGGTATTAATTTATCATTTAACTCTTTCAGTCATCAATTTGTACCAAGCTCCATATCCATCAACAAAAGTATTTTTGTCTCCATAGACGTTCAATCAGTGCATTGTAGACTGACTTCCAATCTGAAATGCGCACAAGGGCAAATTCACTTTTAACAAATGTATATTCAAAAATTAAAAAGCCAAACAAATTGCTCCTGGCAAGTCCCGACTCCCACAAGGCAAGGACAGCATAAAAATGGCAGAGAGCAGCACTAAGTCATTCATGACTAAAGCTCACAAACTAACTGGATTGTACCGAATTGAACCAAGCTAACAAATGAGAAATATGGAGGATATACTGGCCTCATGATTTTTATTCCTTCTAACTCCAGGCACCACAGAAAGAGAAATGACTAAATCTCTATTTTAATAGCTGCTGTCAAGAGTTTTGCTCTGTAGGGCCTATTTCAGCAGTTCCTGGTGGTAATATATGGCATTTCCCTGATTAACAGCCATTTTATAAGTTGTGTAATTGGCCACAAATCAGAAGGATGTCATAATGTAGCAAGAAAACATTCCCATCTCCGTCAGAGCCTTGGCTTAGATATCTGGAGGAATTATTATTTGAGTAGTTTGTGGGTTTTCATTACTTTAAATAATGTACTACCTAAAATACAAAAAAAGATATTTAAACTAATGAACATTTCTGTTTCTTAACCCTTTCTTTCATGCCTATCCTTAGATTTCTTTTTCCCTTGGAAAAAATCCCTAAAAATAGAATTCTTTCTTCATTTTCATAATGCCAGTGTTTGTGGGAGAAATAGAGGGAAAGTCAGGGCTTGGATTAGGGTGAGGCAACTGAGACATTCACCTTAGGTATGAAGTTTAAAGGGGCGCCAAAAAAAAACATGCCCCCCCCCAAAAAAAACCAAGATAAACTATTTTATTGCAATATTTAGAAAAATAAAAATAATTCAAAAAATATCAATGGTGAACAAAATATTAAAATTTTAAATAAAACAGGACCTGACTCTGTACTTGCACAACTCACCTCATTTGCCTTACCCTGGTCCCAGCTCTAGGCAAGGGTATCAGACAGGAAGGAGTGACCACAAAGTAATGAGATCAACTGAATTTGTCCAATAGCAAAACAGGTCTTGATTTTCTATAGTTACTCTTCAGGTTATAATAAGAGCAATCTCCTGCACAGAATTATGTATATATAACATCTTATTTTGAACTCTGTGATACAGAGTTCACCGCATTTAACTGTCAAAGCGCCATCTAAATGGAGGTGAATTTTGTAATTCCATAGCAGCCTTTATTAGAGACTAAGGACCATTTGTCACTAAAGTGACAAATATAAATTATTATCAACCTTTTTCTCTTTCTAAGGTCAATAAAGACTGATATTGTTCCTTTATTTAAAAAAATATGCATATTTCCTGATTTGAGCAATGATAATATATACTAGAAATACAAAGTTAAAAAGAAGACCTTGTGAATGTCCTTGAGAAGATGGAATTTAAACTCTTTGTTACAGTGGTTTGACAAGTCTATGAGAAAAGTATGACAAAAAGAAGGGACATACAATTCAGATGGGGTGTTGAATTTCCTAAAGACAATGACATTTAAGCTAAAATTTGAAGGTCTGGTAGAAGGTAGTTACACGAAAAAGAAAGAAGGATGATGAGGCATTCTCAAGAGAAGGATTAATACTGTGAAACATGGAGGCTTTGAAATGGTAGCATGTTTCAGAAGGACCATGAATATTTCAGTAAGATTGGGGAGATTGATGCAAGCCAGAAAATGGTAAGATAAGGCTGGAGAGAGAAAAAGAAAGCAATTCAAATGAAAAACAGAAGATATTTGAATGAAATAATATAATAGCTTATCTAGAGATCAGCTGTATTGAATAATATATTTTAAATGCAAAAGTGATAATATATCAGGGTAGATGTTTTATGCACTTTGATCCTGGAATTAGGAACAAAATACATGAAAAACAGTTTTAAAAGGTGTCATAACTTTGTAAAAATATGACCTAGCAACAAAATTGGAAGTTTCACAAGAACATTTATGCTACATCTGCCTGATTTATTCCTTTGTGACTATCACTTCCAAAAGCAGAAGAAAACAGGGTTCAATGTGCTTAAAAATGTATTATACTTCCATTTAAAAGCTATTAAACTTTAGATGTAGATGAAATTATGCTACAGAAATTAGATTTAAAATTATGAAACATTAACAAATGCAAAATGAAAGTGAAGACAAAATAGTGTAAAAATGTGAAATGGTTTACTTGCATTAAATCTAGATAATAAAAATAATCATAAAAATCATGCTTTTTCCAACCATGTGATAAAATAGCCTACCAGTTGCAACTGCAATTAACCTGAAAATAATAAAGAGAGGTCACTAACCTTTGACATCATTTGCTAACTTCTTGGCTTCATTAAGGATCCCGAAGCTTTTCTGAAGAGAGCCTTTGGCAGTTTCCTTTAATGAACCCTGAGGACCTGTTGCCTGTGATAGAAAAAGACGTGTCACATATCTAAAACCATAGAATTATGGAGTAGAAATATGTAGCAGGTAGTTGTTATACAGAGCTTACTTTCGGAAAAGCATTCTGGGCTACAGATTTAGAATTATAAATTATCAGCACATATTGGTAATTAAAGTCAGGAGACTGTTCATTGAAAGAAGGGAAGGCTTAGAAGAGAACCCTTCGGATTCCCAAAATTTAAGGGCCAAACATAGAAAATGGGGTTGACAAGGGGACTGAGATTCCAGAGAGAACAAAGAGAAACCAGGAGAGTGTAATATTATGAAAATGAAGGGATTAAGAAGTGGATCTAAGCATGACGACTGGCAACGTGTGCAAGGATGGTTTTTGGTCAGTATTACCAAATGCTGAAGAACGGTCAAGCAGATTAAGATCGACACACATCCACTGACTCTATCCCTAAGCACATTTCACTTGAGTTGTGGGGTAAATAGGAGAGTATTTCCGGTCTCCCTGGTGTTGAAATGAGAAAGAACAACGCTTCTTTTCTAAACTCATCTCAAAGTACAATGGCAAAACACAATTTTCTAAATGGCAATCTTTGAGCCACGATTGTTTCCTAGCAAAGTATATTTGTTGAGGCTTGGCTTAAAAGAGATGACACAAAGATAACAGAATAAAATGGGAAAATAATCATTTAATTTAAATGTCTAGTTATCCATTTTAATACTGTTTCCTCCTCAGCAATCATTATGCAATACATTTATACCAAGGAACAGATCAAATGGGATCTTACATGAAAATTTTAAATTGGAGAAGTATTTCAGGGTGCAAGTAGAGCTAGAGAATGCTAAATACTTACTGCTGAAGTTGCAAATCTGAATTCAGGTTATCCTAGATATGATACTCTTGAAAGAGAAATTATTTGTACTATTTTAAATTCTTACCAGCAGTTATGAGTTTTACGTTTGCCTACATTCTTGCCAATACTTGATATAGTCAGTCTTTTTTATATTTTAGGCGTTCTAATAGATGTGTACATCATTTTGATTTTAATTTGCATTTCCCTTGTGACTAATAATGCTCAGAATATTTTCATGTGTTATTTGCCATCTTCTTTGGCAAAGTGTCTGTTTAAATCTTTAGTCCCATTTTTTATTGGGTAATTCTTATTGAGTTTTGAAAGATATTTATGTATAACCTAAATGCAAATCCTTCATCAGATATGTAATTTGCAAATATATTTCCATAGTTTATGGCTTGTCTTAATAAATGGTTGGATTTGATTTGTTATAACTTTGTCAATAAATTTTGCATTTATGTTCATGAGTGATATTGATCTATAAATTTCATTTTTTTGAAATGTCTTTGGTTTGTATCAGAGTAAAACTGGCTTCATGGAATGAGGTGGGACA
The DNA here is from genome assembly GCF_000325575.1 of Pteropus alecto. NCBI lineage: Eukaryota > Metazoa > Chordata > Mammalia > Chiroptera > Pteropodidae > Pteropus > Pteropus alecto. The sequence continues at coordinate 19,437,463 of NW_006494612.1, read as the reverse complement.
TATTTTCTCCTCTTCAATTCTGTGAAGACATTATCATTTCTTCCTTAAATATTTGGTGAAATTCAAGAGTGAAGTCATCTGAAACTGACTCTCTCTCTCTCTCTCTCTCTCTCTGTGTCTCTGTTTTTCTCTGTCTCTCTGTCTCTGTGTGTGTGTGTGTGAAGGTTTTTAAGTATACATTAAATTCTCTAATATAGGGTTATTCAGTTATTTATTTGTAAGTGAATTTTTGTAGTTTGTGATTTTCAAAGAATGTGTCCATTTTATTCAAATTGTTAAATTTTTGGTATAAAGTTGTTTATAATATTCTCTTACCCTTTACTGTTTGTGGGAATTATAGTGATTTCACCTCTTTTATTCTCGACATTAGATATTGGTGAACTTTCTAAATTTTTCTGATTAGTCTGACTGGATGATTATCAACTTACTGATCTTCCATTGGACCCTTACACCTTCATCCATCAACATGGCTGAGCTCTGACTGAAGTGCATCTGCTAATAAATTTTCATACTGCTAATTTCCTATCTTCTTGTATCTGTGAACTTGTCTGTCTTTTGCTTCCAGGCATCTTATCTTTCCTACTGTCCAGGAAGCCAGTGATTTCTACCTGGATCTTTAGTCAATCACTCCTTGCTCAGCTATAAGAGATAGGTGGTACATAGAGGAGTATGGAAGATATGGTAGCAACATAGTAAGGAAAGGCAAGGAGGTAGGAAATTTTGATATGTGGCTAGGAGACAAATATTTCAGTTGCAAAGGACTAGAATTTATAAATGGTAGTATGAAGAACTAAGGCTGTCAGAGAGATTGGAGTCAATTTCTGGGAAGTTTAAATGTCAGACTAAGGAAACTGGACAATAAGCAATGTGGAGCCATTGAAAGTTTCTGAGTAGGAGAGTATGATCAGAGCCATAGTCTAGGAAGATGACTTATGCAGCTGTGTGGGAAGAAAAGAAGACATCGGTTGGTTATTTTAGTAGTATAGGCCAGAGAAAAGAGAGTTGTAACCTCGGGTGAAGGCAGCAGAAATGAGAGGTTTGGGTTCAAGAGATGTGGAGGAATACGACAAGTTTAGATGTTTTGAGATGCGTTCCAAAATATTAAAGAGCTGATGGCATTTACAAGCAATATAATAACAATCTAGGTTTAAAAGACAAGGCTTTCATGGGATAACAGAATGGAAAACACCAGCATGTTATGGATGAACAGAACTGTTTCAACTCATCGAAATTTATAGAGTTCCTTTTCCAACATTGTTTAGTAAGGCACTGAAGAACATCGACAATATTAGAACAGGTGATGAAGCAGCATTTTCCAAGCTAATTATACTTCATACATATTCATAAGCATCACATCTGAGTATCTGAGCTGTGTCTACAGCATATGTAAAATATAAATGAGGTTGCAAGACATTTTGTTCCTGCTTTTTAGAAATTGTATTTTTTATAAACATTTAATCCTTCTCTCTAAATATAAATTAGATAAGAACTTTCATTATAATATATTATACAATTCAGAATATTTTATATGCAAGTTACATGTTTTTATTAGTTAATAATCATTTATAGAAAACATGAGATAAGGTAAGACATTAAAGAAGGAAAAATACAGGAAGAAATGAAATGAAATCTGCAAAGATTTAATTGGCTTTTAATACATCTAAGTTTTCTTCTTCCTACTATTTGTTAAATATTTATAGTGACTCTTATTAAAGCATCATGTCATTGATTAATAGATGAATACGTTGATTGATTTACTAAATGAAAGTTTTTAGGTGTTTCAAGCACAAGAGTAAGTAAGCTCTGATTAATCAAAGATGGAAAGACTTTGCTTTCACTGAAGGAACTATAGTGAAACGGAGAAACAAAAAAATTCTTTATAAAGAAAATAATTACTGCTATAACAGTATATGAAAATATCCAAGTGTTCTGTTGTTGTAGGCTTTAATAGGGGAAGATGTGAAGATGAGATCTGAAGTTTATCAGGATGGTAAACCTGTACCTCAGTGATTTAATATTTAAATAAGCAAATTTAAAAGTTATTGTTTGTCTTACTTTTTATGTTATACTTTTATTATTTTTTAATTGTGCCTCTTTAGGTAAATTTTCTAAATTCATTGAAAGAGTTGGCTCTCAGGAGAGATGCAGAACATTTCTTTTTGTTTTTGTTTTCGCTTCTTAAAAAAATTAGTAACTGAAAATTCACCAGCATGGTTTATGACCTAGTCCATTACTTCTTTATTATTTATTTTAGAAATAATTTATTTGATAAGATAAGTCATGCACATTTCCAAAGTGGATACTATGCCAAGATAATATATAACTTACATGACTTTAAATTTAAAAATTTTAATAAAGAAAACTCTTCGAAATGTGCAGAGTTGTATGTTAGGGCTGGTCATTAGCTGCAGTGGGCTTATGTAAAGTATATATCAAAGAAATTATATTTGGTATGTCAGGCAGCTGTTAAAAATCAGAGAGAATTTTCTTACTATAATAAAATAAATTCTCAGAAGAAATGGTAGAATCTAGATTATATACATTTTAGTGGAATTTTTTGAGAATATCCAAAAATGTGCATGTGACATTAATTGATATATTAATCTAAAAAGTTATGTAAAAATTACTTTTTGTACAAAAACTATTTGCATAAGAAGGGTATAGAGGGATAAACAACATAGTAAAAGTGTTTATTTGTGGTTGGTAGGATTATGCACATTTTATATTTTCTCTCTCTTGCTTGTCTGTACTTCCTATTTTTCTATAATGGACATGAATTTTTTTAATAATTAAAAAGATCGTATAAAATTTTAAAATAAAAATATCATTGTACATTAATTTTAAGGGTATTTTACTATAACTGATATTTAAAAAATACTACAAGATATTAAAATAAAATAGTAAATAAAAAAAGAGTTAAGAAACAAGCCATAGAGATGGCCTTGGTTAAAAAATCTGTAGATCCTGGCTTTGCACATTATGTCCTAAGACGGAAATGCAGTTAGATGAGTCTCTGGAAGACCAAAAGCAATTTAGCACATAAAGGAGACTCAGGGATGAAATAAGAATCCTCAAAGTTATAAGAATTTAGAATTGGTGATTGTGAATTTTCAGCTTAATGAGAACACCAAGAAAGACAATTAAGAAGAGGGTTTAAAAATACATAACTGAGAACAGGTTTTCACCAATTATAGCATGACAGCCATTGCTCTAGAATCTATGGGTGCCACTAACTTGCCATAATGAGGCAGGGACTAGACAAGATGTTGGGGGAGTAGAATGGGCAGAGATTACAAGGAATCTTGATTTTGAATCAAGGCAATAGAGAAGTGTCTACCAAGTTAAAGAATATCGTCAGAGGGCACAGGTTTTCTTTCCAGTTAATGTCCAGAATCAAACATTCATGGTAATTATACCTGTTAATTATTCCACTCCAGGTAGAAATCCCAAATACCAGGTCTGAGAGCACTGCTGCCTTGAATAAAATCAGTTCAAACTTATGTTGCATTACAAAGAGTTCCTGAGTTCTGACTAATGGCATAAACCTTTGATTTTTAACATTTTGTGCCCTGAAGTTTTAAATATGTCTAATACCGGATCATACAAGTTTGCTTCTCTATTTCCAATAAATGTTTTAAAGTTATTGACTTGAATGAGTGTATTCTGTACAAAGAAAATCACTAAAGTCAGGATGGCTTAATGAACACTATTTTCACACACAGATTCAACATTTTTCTAGGTAGCTTAAATCCCCACCGGCTTTTTCATATTTGCTATTGTGTGAAACACTGGTTCTTAGATAAGTTGCTGAATTGCTGATGAAGAAGAAATGCTCACTAGTTTTCTCAGCAGATTGCCATATCAATTATGGATTTATATCATTTTTCCATTTGTACTACACTAGTATAAAATTTAAATTCCAAAGAATATAGATATTGATAAGAAGTCAAAATTATTGTTTGACTTCTAAGTAGTGGATGATGGAATAAAACACAAGGCATATGGGAGTTAAAGTTTACAACTTGACTGACACTATATTTTATTGGGCTTTTTGGAAACGATATATACTCTGCTAATATTTGCCCAGCCCTTTATGTAGGAAATAAAAACTCAAAAATGACCTTGCAAGAATTCTTTATGTATTTGGGTTCATCCAATTACACAAAACAAATAGTAAATAATACAGACTGAAGAGAATACATGACCACATTTCTAAACAAACACTCATTAGAAATTCCTAATGTTTAATCATACTATTGAAAGATTCACAGCGTTTAACTATATGATTAATTGACCAATAGCAGTAGTGTCAAAAGAATCTTGTTACTATAAGGACTCAAAAACTAATAAAAAGGAAATTATTGGAATATTAATAATATTAAGGAAAGAATGATAATAGGAAGAAACAAAATTTATAATAAAGAGAAAGAATAAAGTATGTAGGTAAAAGTTGGAAAGCATTATATTTATTAGCATGACAAATAAAACAAATGATTACTGCTAGTTTGAGGGCAAATTAGAATTCTATTTATCTCTGATTATCCTGTATATTGTTTCATAATGCTATTTACACATTAAGTACATTAACTATGTGGCTAAAAAATTTAAAGAGAAATTGAACATGTGGGCATGCTTTAGTACCTCATACTTATTAATAAGTAGTTCATAAGCACCTCATTTAAGCACCCTAACTGTGTCAATGGTAAGAGTAAGATATAATCTTATTTAATTGAACATTGAATATTAAATTAGATTTAAAAATTAAATTCTGAGGTCTGGGGACTGTGCTATAGGAACTAAGCCAAGGGAGGGATCAGAAGAGACTGTATGATGTGCTTAATTAAAAGACAAACCTAATCCTCAAATTCTGATCTGCTATCTTCTCCTCCTGATTTGATTTCAGAAATCTAACTCTGATTAATTAAAAAAATCCCACATGATATCTACATTGAAACAGATATTCAGACATTGTCTCAAACTGAATAGGAAAAATAATTATATTTTTCTTCTGAAATTTTCCTCTCTATTCAACTTATTTCTCATGGAACTGTAAATATCTTGTCAATTCTGAAAAACTAGAGCATAGCAGCCATTCTAGATTCTAGCAGATGATAGGGGGTAATCTACATTTAGTGATCAGCTACTATACAGCAGGTTATCTATGTGAAAATCATAAAATATTATATATAAAACAGTGAGAGTGAAATACTCAGGGGGTCTTTTGTGGTTATCCATGTTTCTGTCTATTGGGTGTCTATTGTCAATTTAAATTTTAATCCTGGAAACATTCTTTTCTGGAAAAATGAAGTAGAAATAAAGCAAAACAGCACAGCCACCAAGTAGTGAAATGGTGGCAGCAGGCCATAGAAGCTGACTGCACAGAGCAGAGAGCAAGCATAGAGGCCTAGCATCTTTCAAAGCCCAGGATGCTGGGGCTGTGCAGTTCATGTCTGACCCAAAAGTTCACTCCTAGGGGAGATGAAATTGGCCAAGGCAGTGCTCACTATGCTGTGTGCCTTGGCATATCTCACCCAGTGGGGACAATTTTTTTTCTAACTCATCCAATGACTGCACGGGATAGTGGAGGGTCTAAACATCTCCTTCTCACAAGGAAGTGAACTGTCAGGAAGAAAACAAAAGGCTCCTCAGACATACGGATTATTTAATTTAAATTTTGAATTTTGAGCAAAAGACTGACTGTTTTCAGAAAACAATACCAAGAGAGTAAATAAAGTGTGGAGTAATTGTGCAGGGGAGATAAGTGGAAAATAAAACTATGATGGAGTAAAGAAAAGAAGATAAAAGAAGGCCTATGACTTTAGCATAAGACTCTTCACTTCAGCAGCATGGAAACCCTTCATGGGTCTCCAACACTTACTCCCTCTCAGTCCTTTGCAGTTATTGTACTCTCACCTCGCTCAGTGGGTATAAACCCGGAAGGAAGCACATTGAATCGGAAGAAAGCCAGGCCTCAGAAACGACAGGTATAGCGCAAGATGAAAGCCAGTCATGAGAATAAACACGGATCATTCACTGCAGGTGATTTCACAGAACAGCGTGCCCCTCACTCTCTCGCGCTCACACATGGCAACTGGCAACCAGACTTTAAGTGCCCCCTGACCCTTCTCCACTGAAAATATCACTTTTTAGGACAAATCAGTCTTCTTTGTGTTTGCTGTTAGCCATTTAATAAATCGGTGATTCTCTTTAGCATTTATTTTGTAATTTTTCAGAAAGTTAATTACTTTTACAAAGTTTATGGAAAGAGAGAAGGAATCATGATAACAAGGGAACATGTAATGCATTACAACTCATCCTAGTTCTAAGTTTGAGATTGGCTATCCTGTCACGTATATATGGAATCGGTGGTGAGAAAAAGCACATATTACATTTCAGCGTAAAATCGAGAGCAACCTAAGTGTAAAGTGATAGTATTAAATTTGGGTGAAATTAAACAGCTCTTTATCATAAAATGTTAAAAGTTTATAAGGATAAAGCAATGATAATAGTAAAAATTTTATTGGTACAAAATATTGTGAATAGGCATAACAGATGTCAATTAGAATGACATTCATTTTTTTCATTTATTCATTCACGAATGCCTACTATTTGCCAAGCACTGTGCTAGATGCTGAAAATAGTCATCTAATAAAATATTGGTTAGATGAAAATGATGAACTTGGAAAATAGGGTCTTTAAAATAGAAAATTATCTGTGAGAAGATGGATAAATAATTTAGTTTAGATTTTAAAAATAGGTCCATTTTGAAAAGATCACTAAGCATAGGGAAGTTTCTGCAATAACTGTATCACTATTTTGTATAAGAACTAGAGAACATATGGCATTAGTGGAGCTCATTCCAGATAAACCAAAACAGTAATAATTACTGATAAAATATGATGTTTTCATTATGACCACAAAATGAACCCTCTAAGATTGTGGTGGATGTCTCTAATATACCTGAGATCCAAGAAAGCATTTGTGTCCAATATCAAAGCAAAGAAAATAAATACTGATCTATTTCTTTAACATCATTTATTTATACATATTTCATTTACATTCAAATGTTGAATAAAGTTATTATTTTCTGAAATTCTGTTGTATGTGGAAGATTCTACATAAAGCCAAAGGAGTAATTGATGGTTATGAACATTTTAACTCAGCATGTACTTTCTAGGAAATGTTTTTTGACCAAAAATAGTATTACCAAGGTTTATCACATAACTTACAAAATGTTGCTACATGTAAAAGATGAAGATTTGTCACTATTGAAGATACTTAGATAATGTGTTATACTTGAGACCTCCAAAACTCTAAAATGTTAGTTTAAAATTTATTTTGAACAATGGTAGCAGCCAAAGGTTACTTTGATGGCAAAAGTCTCGATAAAAAGAGTATAGTTTAGAACTCTACGATCTAATGTGTTTTGTAACACATGTACTCTAAGTCAATCTTCACATATAACCAATTTGTGTGCAACTATAAGCACTGGTGTTAGTTTTCAAGGCACTTTCTTACTGATGACACTTGGAATAACAGTGATACATTTCCCTGTCCAGAATCTTATGTCTGATTGTTTTACTTCTGTGAGTTGGTAGAACAAACCTGTTTGGCATCTGTGATAATTTCAAGACCCTCATCAGTAGGGGTAGTAGAGGGTGACTGAGAAGAGTTCTGCTATGATTACAGTACATTGAAAGTTTGTTTGGGATAAAATTTTAAAAGCCTTTGAAAATAATTCAAAACTAATATTCTAACATACTAAAGTTTTCCAGAGCTCATTTAAATTGGAGAAACATAGTTTAGTTACTTATTCAAACCAATGGCTCTCTAGTTCACAACGCTATTTATTTCTTACCAGTGTTGTAGCTTCATGTGCAAGGCCTTTGGCTTCTTTGGCAATTTTCTCAGCTTCATCAATATAGTCTTTAATATTGCTGTAAGCTTTGAAGGCTGCAGTGGCATTGAAGGAGATGTTTTTAGCCTCATCAAGAATTCTGTTGGGATTACCCAAAAAAGAAAAAAAGAACACCAGAGTAGTTGATATTCAAATGAAGAACATTTTACTTATAACAAATATGGCTTTCAAATAACCATGGCCAATATAATTATAATAATTCCAAATGATAGTGAGCTATCTACTTATTGTATTATGTTGTAGTTTTCCATTTAAACTCATATTCCTAAGTAATTCAACTATGAAATACTACCAACATATGAACTATTCATAGCATCCTCCAAAATGTTCTGAAACCATGTGCACCTTGCTCAGTGGGTGGTCCTTTATGTCATTTGTGAAGCACACCACACATTTCAGAGCATTTGTACCATGTTACTAGAATGAACTTCACAAAATCTCTCTAGGGTAGGTGCATTTCCCAGATGAGGGTAAATGAACCTCAGAAGGTTAGATAGCTTGTCTCAGGTCACATGTCTGACATGTTATTCGTTAAGGTCTTGAGTCCAGCATCTGCTGACTTATAGCTTACTGTTCCATCCACTACCCTTCATGCTAAATTGGCAAAAGTTTGTCATAAAATGAACTGTGCTTGAATGATGCCCAGAGTCTTCAAACATCAATATTTCCTTTGTATCAATGAGTATTACATATTGGAACAGAACCTTACACATGTCATGTATTAAATACAGATTAACTGGG